>NC_057812.1:665863077-666030002 GCF_018294505.1 Triticum aestivum
CATGATGGACCCACCCCGTCAGAACAACATTGTGCCACAGTATGTACTAACACCTCCCGGGCATTATTCCAACCCGTTGGACAATATTGTGGCCGCCGCTTCACGCCTGGCAGCCCTCCCAACCGACGGCGAATCACCAGTTGCGATTGAGGCATGTCGGGCCAGAGATCTCCTTCCAACGGCGCTAAATCAGCAGTAGGCATATTCACAAAGTCGTGAGAGGATTCATTCCACTCCCCGTCCGAGCAGGAGCTACAGCAGGCATGTTGAGGATGAACCAGCCGTGTCAAGCAGTGCACGTTGCCGTAATTCGCCGCGAGGACACAACCTGGCAGGGGGAGGTACTAATGCATAGGACGTTGTGGATCACGACCGCGCGCGTCGGGAGGCCGAGCTAGCAGCTCGACACGGAGCGCGTCAACATACTCCGGTTCACCCTACCGCTTCAGTAGAACCAGGTGTGGTATTCAGTTCCTTAGGGGTGCCATGTCTCACCCCTGCTTTGCGTAATGTGAGATTGCCCAAGGACTTCAAGGGACCTCGTAAGGTACCAAATTATACAGCCAATTTACAACCAGAGGCATGGGTTGAAAGCTATGAGATGGCAGTGGAGATGTTAGATGTGGATGAGGCAGTGTGTGCTAAATACTTCACCATGATGTTGGAAGGAACAACTCGTACTTGGTTGAAGAGCTTACCAACTAACTCCGTCGGATCATGGGCCGAGTTGAAGCACCGGTTTATCCAGAACTTCAAAGATACTTGTAAGCAGCCCATGTCAATCGTGGATCTGGATGCTTGTGTCCAAGAGGAGGGGGAGTCCACGACCCATTGGGTCAAGCGGGTCTCAGCAATTTTACATTCATCGAATCGTATCAATGCAGATACCGCAGTACTAACGTTGGAGAGCAATTGCCGTTTTCTGCCGCTCAAACAGAAGTTAGGGAGGCTCAAACGTCACTGCAATGATATGTCAACGCTCATGGCCGCTTTGGTTAAATACGCCGATTCAGATAATAACAAGGACCCGGACTCAAAGGAGGACAAACCAGGGAAAGGGAAGAAGAACGGCAACGCCAAGGGTGAGCAGCATAATCCGGCAGGCCATGGGAACAGTGGTAAGCGCAAAGCCGACAGCAGCTTGGACTTTGTCGCTAACACCAATGCCCAGGAGAATGGCCAGCGGCAGAGGTTCAGGCCCCAATTTGGAGCGCCTGTTAAATCAACCCTGTCCAAAGTATGGATCAAAGGAGAAGCCAGCATCGCATCTTTGGAAGGACTGTTATATCATGCGGGATTTCAAGAACTCCAATATGTTCCAGTATGATAATGGCCCACCCGGCGGTTCAGGAGGTGGTTTCCACGGGCCGGGTTACGGAGGTGGAGGTTCCGGTTTAGGGTTTCAAGGCAACCAAACCGGACACATCAATCAAGGGCACCAAGGCAACCAGGGAGGTTACAACCATCAGGGGAACCAGCAGCAGTAGTCGGGTTACCAGAGCAATCCCAAGCAGCTAAATAGCGGGCAATATCATGTCTTCACTACTAGTTTGTGTAAGCGTGATCAGAAGCTTCACAAGAGGGCAGTAAACTCTGTTGAACCGGCAGTGCCTCAGTATTTGTGCTGGTCTGAGCAACCCATTTTGTGGAGTAGAGAGGATCACCCACCCCGGGTTGACAATCCGGGTCACTTGGCCCTGGTGGTGGCCCCTCAAGTTGGGGGGTACAAGTTCACCAAAGTGCTCATGGATGGGGGAAGTAGTAGGAATATTCTATATTATGATACATTCCGCCGTATGGGGTTGACAGATAAGAATCTTAAACCGTCAAATACCGTTTTCATGGTGTGGTGCCTGGTAAATCTGCATATCCAGTGGGCAAGATAGCCTTAGAGGTGGCTTTTGGAGATGATTATGATTCAAGGTCAGAAACATTGACTTTTGAGGTGGTAAAAATCAAAAGCCCGTATCACACCCTGTTTGGACGGCCGACTTATGCTAAGTTCATGGTGGGGCCGTGTTATGTTTATCTACAGCTTAAAATGCCAGGTCATAAGGGGACTATCACAATACATGGAAGCAGAAAGATCGCTTTGGAGTGTGAGGAAGGTGATGCGGCTTATGTTGAGTCGGTTTGTGCCACGGAGGAGTTCAAATTCTATAAGGAGCAAGTTGATCCGGCGTTGAAGTTCAAATCGGCTACAGACACTAAGATGATTGATTTTGTTCCTGGCGACTCATCCAAGCAATTCAGCATCAGTGCTAACCTGGATCCCAAATAGGAAAGCGCGCTCATCGAGTTCATCCGTGAGAACAGGGACATCTTTGCATGGAAACCTTCTGACATGCCAGGTGTATCGAGGGAACTCGCTGAGCACACACTTAACATCGATCCTAAGTTTAAACCGGTCCGACAGTTTCTCCGCCACTTCAATGAAGAAAGGCGTAAGGCTATCGATGAAGAGGTAGCTTGGTTGTTGGCCGCATGGTTTATCGTGGAGGTCTTTCATCCAGAGTGGTTGGCTAATCCGGTGCTGGTTCTTAAGAAAAACGGCACTTGGCGTATGTTTGTGGATTACACAGATTCAAACAAGGTTTGCCCTGTGGACCCCTTTGCCCTCCCTCGCATTGATCGAATAATTGATGCTACGGCAGGTTGTGACCATTTGTGTTTTCTGGATGCTTATTCTGGTTATCATCAGATCAAAATGGCGGTTAAGGACCAGGAGAAGACAACTTTCATAACTCCCTTTGGAGCCTTTTGCTATGTCTCGATGCCGTTTGGACTCAAGAGTGCCAAGGCAACTTATCAGCGCTGTGTTCAGAATTGCCTTCATAAGTAGATTGGGCGTAATTTTCATGCATATGTGGATGATATTGTGATAGTCCAGAAAGGAGAAGTGTGTCTTTGGTGTCCCGGCAGGCAAGCTCTTGGGTTTTCTGGTGTCAAACAAAGGCATTGAGGCTAATCCGGAAAAAAAAATTCAGCGATCACGTATTTGGCTAAACCGGCGTGTATCAATGACGTTCAATGTCTGGCCGGCCGGATTATAGCTTTGAGCCGTTTTATCAGTCGTCTCAGGGAGAAGGCCATCCATTTATATCAGATGCTCAAGAAAACAGATAACTTTGTCTGGAGCGAGGCAGCTGATAAAGCGTTCAAGGATCTGAAGAGGAAGTTAGCTGAACCGTCCGTGCTTGTAGCAACGATCGATAAGGATCCATTATTGCTATATGTGGCTGCTAATGTCCGAGCTGTTAGCGTGGCTATCGTGGTGGAGCGCAAGGAAGTTGGCAAGGAATATCCGGTTCAACGGCCAGTTTATTATATCAGTGAGGTGCTCATTGAGTCAAAGCAGAGGAATCCACATTGGCAGAAGCTGGTGTATGGAGTGTTTTTGGCAAGCCGAAAGCTTAAACACTATTTTCAGGGCCATCCCATCACAATGGTCAGTTCAGCCCCTCTGGGAGATATCATTCAAAACAGAGAAGCAACTGGTCGGATTGCTAAGTGGGCTATCGAGCTTGGACCTCATGGGCTCAAATATATACCCCGCACAGCGATCAAATCCCAGGCACTCGTGGGCTTCATTAATGATTGGACGGAGTTACAAGCACCATAAGAGAAACCAGATACTACGTATTGGACAATTCATTTTGATGGATCCAGGCAGTTGGAGGGCTCAGGGGCTGGAGTCATACTAACTTCCCCACGAGGTGACAAGTTTTGTTATGTCCTCCGTTTAATGTTCCCTTGTACTACCAATGCAGCTGAATATGAGGCTTTGCTCCACGGTCTTCGGATGGCTAAGGAGATGAACTTAAGTCGGGTTAAGTGCTTTGACGATTCAGATTGGGTGGCTCAACAGGTGTCTGGCACTTGGGATTCTAAAGACCCACTCATGGCTGCATATCGGCGAGAGGTGGATACAGTGGCTGGTCACTTCAAGGGTTACCAGGTGGACCATATAGACCGGCGAAAGAATGAAGCGGCAGATGCTTTAAGTCGTCTTGGTTCTCAGCGTAAACCGGTCCCACCAAATGTCTTTCTTGACGTATTGCATAATCCGTCAGTCAAGGTACCAACAGAAGAAGAGTTGGCTATTCCTGATCCGGAGGCTCAATTAGTGGCAACTTTGCACGTCATACCGGATTGGACAATCCCATATCTGGCTTACATGAACCGGGGCGAGTTACCAGACGATGAAACGTTCGCTCGACAGATAATCCGGTGTTCCAAGTCCATGACCATACTTAACGGGGAGTTACATCGTTACATCATTTCAGGAGCAATTTAGCATTTTGTTTCTCCTCAAGAGGGTTGTGAGATTTTGCGAGAAATCCATGAAGGGGATTGCGGTCGTCATGCCGGTTCAAAATCTTTGGTTGCTAAGGCTTTTCTCCATGGTTTTTACTGGTTAACAGCACATGCCGATGCGGAGGATTTGGTCAAAAGATGTGACGGTTGTCAAAAATTCGCACGTCGTGCTCACGTTCCGGCTCAGGAGTTGAGGATGATTCCAATAACTTGGTCGTTTGCGACTTGGGGGCTTGATATGGTTGGACCCTTCAAGCGATCCAAGGACAAAAAACCCCTCTTATTAGTGGCGGTTGATAAATTCACCAAATGGGTGGAAGCAGAGCCAGTCAGCAAGTGTGATGCGGCCACGGCAGTTCAATTCATCAAAAAGGTGATATTCCGGTTTGGTTTTCCACATAGCATTATAATTGATAATGGTACTACTCTGTCAAAGGGAGAGATGGAGGAATTTGGCCAACATGAGCACATCTGGCTTGATATAGCATCCGTGGCTCACCCCCAGTCTAATGGTCAAGCGGAAAGGGCAAATCAAGAAATTTTGAGAGGTATTAAACCCCGGCTTATGGTTCCTTTGAAACGGACACCGGGTTGTTGGGTGGAGGAATTACCTTCTGTGTTATGGAGCATCAACACCACACCTAACAGGTCGACAGGTTACACACCTTTCTTCATGGTTTATGGAGCGGAGGCGGTTCTCCCTAGTGACATCCGTCACGATTCGCCCCGGGTGGTAGCTTATGTTGAAGCAGATAATGAGACAGCACGTCAAAATTCTGTGGACCTGTTGGATGAAGAATGTGACCTTGCAGCAGCATGTTTGGCGATTTATCAACAGGATCTCCGACAATATCATAGCCGCCGGGTTATGACCAGAACCTTTCAAGAGGGCGATTTAGTGCTCTGGCTCATTCAGGATCAAACTGATATGCACAAGTTATCTCCACCTTGGGAAGGACCTTTTGTGGTCAGCAAGAATCTGCACAACGGGTCATACTACCTCATTAATGTTCGAGAGCACCAAGACTCACGTAAATCAGAGGAGGAGACCAAGCGGCCGTGGAACATAGCTCTTCTTCGGCCTTATTATACTTGATCCATAAGCTCTTCATATGTACATATTTATGACAATGTATATATTATATAATAAACTGGAGCCTCCATTCAAGCGGGGTATCTGTTCTTTTTACATAATGTGTGTGCTCACAAGAGTTTATTGACCAAGAGGAGTGTTTTGTTAATCCGGTCTCTGTAGCCACACGTATATAACGAAAATCACTAGGGGGCTTGGTTATATCTGAACCATAGCTACACCTTTTGATCGGTTTGAAACCACGAAGGGACATCACTAGGGGGCTTGGTTGTTATCACACCATAGCTACACCTCTTGATAGGCGTTTAAAGCCACAAAGGAAAATATGTGGGGCCAAAGAGGGTGTTGCATAAAGCACAAACTCAAACATGGACACTGTCGGAGTAATGGGCCACAGGTAGGCTAACCCAAGTCCCTGAACCTTTCAAGACATCGGGCAGGCTGCGCCCCTCAAGACCCCAGGACGAAGAGCCGCCTTCTGAGAAATCGGCGGCAAGGCAACCGACTGCCCACTCTCGGCCGAGTCCCGAGGACGACTTCAAGATGAGTTGACTCCTGACTGACGACTTCCAGAGAAGCCGGCCTTGGGGAGTCGGCCCGCGACTCCAACAAACCCCATGCCCTCATCAAGAGGGACGGGATGGGGAGTGGCTACAGTAAAGCCCACTCCCACCCCTTTTCCAGAGGCAGGCATGGCCACAGTACGCTGTACCCGCGGAGATCTCCGTCCGGCGCGACACTGTTGCCATGCCGGCCTTGACATCAGCATCAGTGGACAGAATCCTGCACACACGACGGCTTGTCTGTACGACCCTGGGGCGGCGGGTCCCTCCAGTCAGCGGGAGCCCAGAAGACGGCGAGAGCGTCACCAGTCGGCCCCCGAGAGTCGGCCAGCCCCTCCCCCGGGGCCCACGCGCCATTAACCAAGCATGACGGGGCGTGGCAATAGTGATTGCCTGCCAGGCGGTGGGGCTGTTGCCACGACCCCATGACCAAGCCCGCATCATTAGAAGCACGGCTACAGTAATCAGCAGCCGGCAAGACCCGCCAGCGGCGGACACGGTCTGTCGACGCCGTACCGGACCAGTCGGCGGGGCCCGCCAGTTGGCGGGCCCCAGCAGTCGGCAGAGAAGACAGAGGCCGGAGACACTGACGACTGGGCCCGCGCCTAGCCGGATTACCGTTGTACCCCTGGGGGTAGGCCTATCTAAACCTCCCAGGGCACCCATGCAAAGGGTTCGAATCCATTAGCACTAGACCAGATCATATAGGAAGGAGAGAGCTAACCTAGCCTTCTCCTCCCTCCAGGAAACAGCTCAAGGAGTGACCATGCGGAGACCCCGCAGAGCAGCAGTAGGGGTATTATCTTCCCGGAGAGCCCCGAAGCTGGGTAAGATTCGCCGGCGTGCATGCCATCGCCTTATCCCGTTTCCGGGCACTCGCGACATTCTACTCGCCCCCACCATGATAATCCATCCCTTGGCATATGTCGCACCCAACCCTCGACATTTGGCACCCACTGTGGGGCATGGTGCACCGTCGTCCGGAGACCTGTTCTGGACGGGAACCCTTTTTCTCCCTGGCGAGCGCAGCCAGCCCGGCACGCCAGACGAAGTTTGCACCGACGCGCTGCACGGCGCTGAGATCGCCTGCGCGGCCAGCTGCCTCGCCGATCTTGTCAATGAGGTTCGCCTCTCTGACGAGCCTGTATCTGACGCAGGCACGGGCGGCCCTGAGAGCCTCCTCGCGGGCCTCCTTGACCAACTCCACGTCACCGGCGAGCCTGCCGTGGACTTGGAGTCTGTAGGCTCCACCGACCCAATGCTGGTCGACTCTGACACCGCGTCGCTCGATGTGTCCCCCACCAACGTGGTGGTCTACGACGAGCCGCTCCCTCCCGTAGAGAGCGACGGAAGCACTATCACAGAGGTTCTCATCATCAGTCATGACAAGCATCCCGGTGGAGGAGCGCATGACCCACTTGGCGCGGCATTGCAAGACCTGACTGCGCCCATTCCGGAAGACGCTGACGTGGAGATGTTGGAGGCGCGCCGCCTTCAGCTCGTCGAAGGCGCGAAGAAGCTGGCTAGCATGAGACGCTTGTTAGAAGCCTACCAGCGTGAGATGGATCGCGCTGTGGGTGGCTCGCCAGCCCTAGTTGGGCCCAGCCTCCTAGGTGCGGTCCAGCAGCGCGGCGTGGCCATCGCCAACCTGTTCGGGGCAAATTGCCGTGTGTACGCCACACCTGTGGAGAATATTCAAGCCGCCCAGGCGGCGGCGGACGAGCTGGACAACTTCAAGGGTGAAGAGTGCCGCCTGATGACGGAGCGAGTCCAGCGGCTCCTCGACGCGGCTACCGTGCAGAATGAGGCCGGCTGCCGCACAGAGGCACCGCAGCGACAAAATGATGACCCGCCTCCACGCCAAGATCAAGGCGTGACGTCTCGGACACCGACTGGCGGCGCCCGAGGAAGGAAGGACAAGGAGCCGGCTGTCAGCCACAGTCGGACTCGCATTACCATAGAGCGCGACCAAGACGGCCGCCCGAGAGCAGTGGAACGACAGGGCGACTGTCCGCCTCCTCCTCCTCGCAAGGAAAGGCGAGTCTCCCTGCCGCCTGTTGACCATCCGACTCTCGGCGACCGCCTTGGCCGCCGAGAGGGAGTCGGACAAAACGACGCCCGTCACCGGATCGACAGACTTCACCGATCCCTCGCACTGGAAGAAGAAGATGAGTTGGGTCCGCCTTGTTTCGGGCCGCGCATTCGAGACGAGCCCTTTCCCAAAGGGTTCACGCTCCCGAGAGATACGCCCAAGTATACCGGCTCCGTGAAGCCGGAGGACTGGCTAGTTGACTACTCCACGGCCGTCAGCATAGCGAACGGCAACAAGCGTGTTGCCGTAAAATACGTTCCGCTGATGCTCCAGGGCACAGCCCGGACATGGCTAAACAGCCTGAAGCCTCGCAGCATCAACAGTTGGGTCAACTTCACCGATGCGTTCGTCCGCAACTTCACAAGCACGTACAAGCGTCCTCCCAAGCCTCGTCAGCTTTCCTTGTGCGTGCAAGGCCCCAACGAGTTGACTCACGACTACCTCGCGCGTTGGGCCGAGCTCCGGAACTCTTGTGAGGGTTTGCATGAGGTGCAGGCTATCGAGTACTTCACCGCCGGGTGCAGAGAAGGCACCCTCCTCAAGCACAAACTCCTCTGCGATGAGCCAGAGACCCTCGACGAGCTGCTGATCATAGCAGACAAGTATGCCACGGCCGACTCCTCCATGAAGGCGGAGATTCAAGTTAGTGCGACTGGCAAAGTGGCCCCTCAGGCTCCTAGAACTTCGGCTGGAGATGCCAGTCGGCGACAACAGTAGAACGACCACAAGCGCAAGGCCCCACAGCCGGCTTCCAGCAGCCAGCAGGTGGCGACAGTCGAGGACCAGCAGCCGGATGGGCAGCCTCCACCCAAGCGACAGAAAGGCGGCAAGCCCAACTGGTTGCCGGCTTTCTCATACGAGCAGACTCTGGATGGTCCTTGCAAGTTCCACAGCGGCGCGAAGCCGTCAAATCACACCACCCGGAAGTGCCACTGGCTCACCAGGATCGCCAAAGGAGACGGCCTCCTGCCTCCCCCGCCTGCTGGGTAGCAGCCTCCGCCTCCGCCCCAACAGCCGGCTGTCAGGCCAGTCGGCGCAGTACAAGATGAGTACCCCGAAGAGCACGAAGCCTACGTAGTATTTACCAGCGTGGCTGATGATCGACGCAGCAGGTGGCAGCAGCAGCAAGAGGTGAATGCAGTAGCATCAGAGACACCAGAATTCATTCACTGGTCCGAGAAGCCTATCAGGTGGAGCAGGGCTGATCACCCAGAGGTGATGCCGAGTCTGGGCTTTTACGCCTTGGTATTGGATGCCACCTTTGCCACGGATAGGCGAGCTGCTCGTTTCTCGCGAGTTTTGATAGACGGAGGCAGCAACATCAACATCCTGTACAAGGACACCATGGAGAAGTTAGGAATCAAGCAAAGACAGCTTTAGAACAGCCGAACTGTGTTCCACGACATTGTTCCTGGCCTTTCCTGCTCACCAATCGGCAAGATCCTAATGGACGTCCTCTTTGGAGACAAAGATCACTTCCGCCGAGAATCGGTTTGGTTTGAGGTGGTGGATCTCGAGAGCCCATACCATGCACTACTTGGCCAACCCGCCTTGGCCAAGTTCATGGCGGTCCCCCACTACGCCTACCTCAAGATGAAGATGCCTAGTTCCAAGGGGATTCTGACCGTAGCCGGCGACTACCAGAAGTCGTCTGCCTGTGCGGATGAGAGTAGTCGGTTGGCCGAATCCCTGGGTTGTGGTGATGGCCGGCAAGCAGCTAGAGGTGTTGCCCAACCCCAAGGAGTCGGAGGCTAAGGGTTCGTTCAAGCCGGCCAAAGAGACAAAAAAGATGCCCTTGGATCCGGAGCACGGGGATACCCTCAAGATGAAGAGCTCGGGGACTGCCCTCTTCTATCTATACGATAAGAATTATGCCTACGAGTATGTTACTCTTTGTTATGCCGCTTGGCACCGGGTCCGACTAGTCGGCCCGGGGACTTGCCGCCTTGCGCTATGAAATGCTTCCTGCGGCGGACAAGTAGTGTGTGGCACCTAAGCCATCTCCTGTCAAAATCCGCAGTTCGCAGAGCGACTGACCGGTGGGCAGGAGTAAGGTAGAATGGGTGTTCGCATGAAAAATGGCTAAGGACTCAGAGCATAAAACATAGTTTAAGCCGGCTTCCAGCCTTTTTTCGCAAACCAACTATTGAGCGGTCAGCTCGTCGCCTTCTATTCAACTTGCTAAAAAACTCTAAAACGGCTAAGTACTTACCTTCCCAAAAGCAGCCAAGCATTTGATCCAGCGGCAGTCCGCAGAGCGGCTGTCCGACTGGCAAGACGGCAACTAAGGGAAGGCGGCAAAGGAAAAAGCCAAAGGAGCAATGAGCAGGAAAAGATAGAATTTGGATAAATATTTACATAACATAAGCCCTTGGCCGAATCTTCGAGCAGAAGTTCAAAATACACCCCGCGGGTGGAATTGTGCGAATTAACAAGTTCTTCAGAGACTACTAAAGCAGATAAAATAAAGATAAGGCGGTAGCCTAAGATGCGGCAGACGGATTTAGAGGTTCGGAGGAGACGGCGGTGTCAGGCGTTGGGGCAGCCGGCTGGGCAGTCTCGGCTTGATCGCCTCCGGCGGCAGTCAGCTCGGTCACATGCGGCTCGTTGCTAGAGGCGCGGTCGAGCTGAGGCTGGCCGTCCGCTCCGTCTTCTGGTGCCTCCGCCTCACCTCCATCCTCCGCCTCGCATTCCTCCTCGATGCTGGAGCCGATCACCTCCGCCTAGTCCTCGCCGTAGTCTGGGATCATCCCAAACCACTCCGGCGGTACCTCCTCGACATCTTCAGCCCGCTCGGGGACGAAGATGTTGGTGTCGGTGTACTCGGCGATCATCGCGGCGTGCTTGACGAGGGCGTCTTCCGCGGCTGCCAGCTCCGGCTGGGCCTCTAGCCGAAGTGTGGCCAGTCGGTCTAGGTCCAGCCCCGGATACCACGCCTTCACGAATTCCAAGGCTCGGCACACCCCAGCCCGGGCCGAGGAACCTTTCCAGGCCTCAAGACGGCCAGCCGCGACCTCCAGCCAGTCGGCAGTCTGACTGGAGGTGCGCGGAGCCTGCATGTCTGGCCACAGGGCAGCGATCGCCTGGGCACCGACATGTTGAAGCCGGTGCAGCATCCGGTGAGCCGGCCGAAGGCGAGCCTCGATGCTCAAGAGCTGCTCGTCAAGGGTTTGGGGGGCGTCGGCGGCGATCTCTGCACCTTCCGCCCTCCGCCCTTCATGGTCAGCCTCGATGGCTTGGATGGTGGCCTGCGAGTGGCCAGGGAAGAAGTCTGCCAAGACGAAAAGCATAAAGAAGCAAGTCAAAAATCAGGAGTCGGCTCGACCTATAGTCGGCAGCTCGAAGAAAGAAAGTAAAGAAACTCACCATCAACAATGTCCTCAATCTCGTGGAACCCGGAGGCCAGCAATGCCTCCTTGTCAGACCAGGAGGAGCGCTCGCTTGCGAACTCGGCCAGGAGGGCGCTCTCCGCTTCTTCCGCCTCCTTCTACGTCTTCTTGAGTAGATCCTGCTGCTCTGCCAATTGTGCGGCCAGCTGATCGCGCTCTACGGCGAGCTTGCCGCACTCCTCCCCCTTGGCGCACAACACGGAGTTGGCCTCGCTCAGCTGCTATTCAAGAGTGGCATTGGCCTCTGAAGAGAAAGAAGAAGGAAGGCGTTAAGTCGTCAACAAAGAAGGTCGCTGGGGAGATCCGGCCCGACTGCTCAGCAGTTGGCCCGAATCTCGGGGACTACAGCCCGCGGGTGCGCCAGCGCGCCCCCGCAAAGAAGAAAAAGGACTCACTCCGGCTCTCCGACAAGTCGGCGGTCCGCTTGCCTAGCTCTTCAACATTGCGGTTGAAGGTGGTAACACGGAGGTTGTGATAGTCCTGCGACAAGTATTTCAGACAAAAGTTAGTACCCGGAACTCACCAATTGGAGTTCCGGGCCGCCTGCTCAGCAGCCGGCCCGAAACTCGGGGACTACACCCAGTGGGTGCATTGGCGCGCCCCCACGGAGAGGAACAAGAAAACAAGGACAAAAGAGAAAGCATACCCGGACGGCTGCCCGCGACGCCAGGTACGCCTTGGTGCAGTTCGGGATGGCATCGCCCTCAGCTCGCAGCTTCGTCTGGACGTCCAGAAGTGCCTGGTTCAGCGGGCCCGTGCCGCCTCCTCGCACCCACCCAATGGGCGCGGCGCTCGTCGCCTCGGCGTCTGGGATCGCCGAGCTGGCGGTGCCAGTCTCCAAGGGGCGTGGCGCCGAAGTCGCCTTCTCAAGACGGCGGCGCGTTGGCGAGCCGACTTGAAGGAGTAGCCTCGCCATGGCCTCGTCTTCAGTCGGCGGCACCGGAGGGTCCGCCGGCTGTTTGCCTTGCGTGCTCCCAGACGGCGGCGGAGGTGGCGGCGGAACGGTCATGTCCGGCATGGAGGTGTCGCCGCCTTCCCTCTCCATGATGGGGTTCTTGCCGTCGGCTTCCCCAGTCTGCCCCTGAACTCCGGAGGCGGCGGCACAGAGTTCAGTGGGGTGACGAACACCGCCGATTGGCGGTGCGCGGCCTCCTCAGCCTGCCGCCTCGCCGCGACAGTGGCTTCGGCCTCCACCAGCTTCTTCTTGGCGGAGGCCTCCGCCTTCTCGGCCTCCACCTTCTCCAGACGGGCGGCCTCTTCCTTGTTGCGCTTCTCCTGCGCGTTCCGCTCCGTCGCCTCCTGGAGGTCGGCGGTGGGGTCAATCCGCCGAGTGGTGGCGGACGTCTCCGCCGACCCCATGACGGAGGCGGCGACAACCCTCTCAAGAGTGAGGGGAGCCCTGAAGCGAGGGAAGCAAGGAAAAGACTCAGACAAAAGCCACAAAGAAGGAATAAAGCATTAAGATGGAATACTCACACGGAGACCAGTGGCGGCTTCTTTACTTCCTTGCAGAAGCGGATGGCCTTCGCGGCCGCCTCCTCCCGCTTGGTCGCTGCGGCCGAACTCTTGGGCTTCTTCGGCCGACTGCCGAACAAGGTCGGCACGGCCCTGCACTTCTTCCCGCCGCCTGGAGCACCCGGCGCGGCAGAGGAGCCCGCGCCAGGATGGCCGACTCCTGGCCGGTGGCGGGGGGCGACCTCCTCCTCATCATCAAGCCAGTCCTCTGGACTGGCCCCGAGCCGCGGGTCGCCTCCTCCCTCAGCGTCGTCTTCCAAAGCCGCCGCCCCCAGATCGGGGTCGTCGACGTTGCTCTCCGCCCGGTCGGCGAGGAACTCGCGGGCCGGCCCCGTGGTGCCGGCTGGTGGATGGAGGAGGGGATTCTGTCCAAAGCCGACTGGTCAGGTTGGAAAAGACAAACTCAGCAAGAAAGAAGACAATTCAAAGAAAGAAAGAAAAAGGCAACTCACTGTGGGCGGGGGGTGGCGTGAGAGTACGGCTCCTTGCTGAATCGCCAATCCTCCAGGAGCTTGCTGTCCGAGAGGTAGTTCACCATGTAAGCCACCTCCTCGTGAGGCATGTCCTTGGTGCACATCCGACTTGGGTCATGGTGCCCGCTCATTTGGCATATCATGTGGGGGCGACATTGGAGCGGGAGAACTCGGCGTGCCACGAAGGCGGCCAGCAGATCCGGACCAGTCAGGCCCTCCAACAGCGTCAGCACTTGGAGTCGCGTGACGGTGCTGGCTCCCGCGAGCGTCAGCGACTTGGCCCGATATGACCAGTTGGGCAGCCTCCCAGCCGGCGGGCCGGCTGCGAAAGCCGGCAGATTGACCCAATTGCCCTTCGCGAAGACGCTCTTCACGTAGAAGTACGATCGCTGCCACATCTTCACCGACTTTATCAGCTTGATGGTGGGGAAGGGGTTGTCGGCCCCCGACCTCCGCACGGCGATGAACATGCCGCACTGAGCCGGCACGCCTGCGGCCTGGGTGCCGAGCTTGGAGTAGAAGAACTCCCCCCAGAGCTCGATGGTGGGGAGGACTCTGAGGAAGCCTTCGCACAGGGCAACGAAAGCAGACAGCAGCACCACCGTGTTGGGCGTGAGGTGGTGCGGCTGGAGGCCATAGAACTCTAGAAAAGAGCGGAAGAAGCTGCTCACCGGCAGCCCCAGGCCACGCAGGCAGTGCGAGCGGAAGATAACCCGCTCGCCCTCCTCCGGCGCCGGAGAGATCTCCCCCCTCAGCGCAAGGCGTACCCGCACGTAATCCTCGTCGGGGAGCCGACGAGTCTTGCGGAGGAACTCGATGTGGTCGTCGTGAACCTCTGAGCCATCCCAGGTGCCGGAATGCACCGAGGGAGGTGCGGCGGTGAAGGAAGAGCTCATTGTGAGCGGATCGCCGCGGCGTTCGGCAAAGCTTGGGCGCACGGCGGTGCGAGAAAGAAGAAGAAGAAGAGCAAGGAGGGGTGCGCGTGCTCTGCCGCACCCCCTCCTCCCCCTACTTATAGCCTCATGGGCTGCGAACCCGAGGGGGCGGTTGTGGGATTTACTGCGCCCATGACCCCACGACCCCCACGTTTCCTCAACAAAGTTACTGTGCGCAGTAACTTCGCGGGAATCCCAACCATTCGCTCGGGCCTCAACGGATCCGCTCGTGCCCGAGGCACGGTAATGGCGGGCCCCGCCTGTGGGCCTGTCCCGTCACACGCGTGGGCAGGCAGACTGGCCCGGCCGCGTGTTGCCACGTGACAGGCCCGGAACGGGCGGCGGCCTGGAATCTTAGCTAGCACGCCACTTGGATCCCGCCGCGGCATCTGAAATATTGTACAAGTCAGAGTTGAGCGAGTCCGACTCCTTCTAGTCGGCCCGGCGGAAATCAAGCAAGATCCATGTCTCGAGCACCCGGAAAGAGAAACTGCTGAGGCGCCGCGGACGATCAGCTTCGGGGACTACTGTCGGAGTAATGGGCCACGGGTAGGCTAACCCGAGTCCCTGAACCTTTCAAGACATCGGGCAGGCTGCGCCCCTCAAGACCCCAGGACGAAGAGCCACCTTCTGAGAAGTCGGTGGCAAGGCAACCGACTGCCCACTCTCGGCCGAGTCCCGGGGACGACTTCAAGATGAGCCGACTCCTGATTGACGACTTCCAGAGAAGCCGGCCTTGGGGAGTCGGCCCGCGACTCCAACAAACCCCATGCCCTCATCAAGAGGGACGGGACGGGGAGTGGCTACAGTAAAGCCCACTCCCGTCCCTTTTCCAAAGGCAGGCATGGCCATAGTACGCCGTACCCGCGTAGATCTCCGTCCAGCGCGGCATTGTTGCCATGTCGGCCTTGACATCAGCATCAGTGGACAGAATCCTACACCCACGACGGCTTGTCTGTACGACCCTGGGGCGGCGGGTTCCACCAGTCAACGGGAGCCCAGAAGACGGCGAGAGCATCACCAGTCGGACCCGTTGGGAGTCGTCCCCCGAGAGTCGGACCAGTCGGCGGGGCCCGCCAGTTGGAGGGCCCCAGCAGTCGGCAGAGAAGACGGAGGCCAGAGACACTGGCGGTTGGGCCTACGCCCAACCGGATTACCATTGTACCCCTGGGGGGTAGGCCTATATAAACCTCCGAGGGCACCCATGCAAAGGGTTCGAATCCATTCGCACTAGACCAGATCATATAGGAAGGAGAGAGCTAGCCTAGCCTTCTCCTCCCTCCAGGAAACAGCTCAAGGAGCAAACGTGTACACACTTACCATAGTGACCATGCGGAGACCCCGCAGAGCAGCAGTAGGGGTATTATCTCCCTGGAGAGCCCCGAAGCTGGGTAAGATGCGCCGGCGTGCATGCCTTCGCCTTATCCCGTTTTCGGGCACCGGCGACGTTCTACTCGCCCCCCCCCCTCCCCCCATGATAAGCCATCCCTTGGCATATGTCGCACCCAACCCCCGACAGGCACCCACTGAGCACAGCTCACAAAGTTACTTGGGGGCTCTTTTTTGCAAAGCAACAAAGAGTTTGAAAGGACCCTTGTAATTGGCTATCAAGCCACGGCTTGGAAGCCTGGTGTATTCACCTAAAAACCCGGGTTAACCTGCCTTCATCAAGTAAGCCACTCCTGTCCAGGTAATCCTGGTATGACCCACCGAACGTTTGACAAGTCAATCTTTTACAGACCCTGAACTTGTCAAAGTTAAAACGACGATTGGTTAATTGGAGGTCCATCTTAAAAGGATTTGTTAAATGGTTTAACTCAGAGGCCTGGCAGCCCATGAAAAGCCTCGATTTGGAGCCTGGCAGCTCGTAAAAAGCCTTGCATATTCCCTTTTTGAGTCTTATTTGTTGAAGATTTTTTACTTTATAAAAGTTCATATTTGTCTTCTGATAGACCGGCGTCCTTGACCCGGCTTGCCTTTCAACTACAAGTTGTCGGCACATGATCAGTTATAAACCGGTGTTTGTTGACCTGGTCTGGTTTGACTAAATCGTCGGTGCTGTAAAGAAAAGCCGGTAATTATTACATCCGGGTCCGGTTTACTATCATAATCCGGCATTGTAAGGAGGGGGTTATCAACGTTCCGGATTGGTATTAACACCTTTGCCGTATACACCGTTGGTCAACCAATGAGGTATGTTGCACATATTGCTTTTTACACAAACACTTTGATTATTCATCTACGTATTGTATACTTGTTGGGCATCATGACCAGTCTAGCGGTAAACCGCTAGATACTTTTTAGTTGTTGTACCTAGGAACACAATTCATCATGGGCTATGCATAAATATATCCCAAAAGGTGGAACAAGTTGTCACGAGGTATTACAAAACATGCTCGATGGCATGGCAGATAACAGAGTTTTGGCTATCCTATTACAAGAAGCTTTCAAAGCGGCTCCAATTGCATCATTGTTTTTCAAATTATCGGTACACAATAGCCAGTAAACCGGCTACCGGTTTAAGACACTTCGTCTGGACGGTTTGATGGTTGCAGTACTAGGAAAAGGGATACTAATGGCGCACCAGTTTTGCCTACTAATGGCGCACTACTGGTGCGCCATTAGTATCACGCCAATAGTATTTCTTACTAATGGCGCACCAACGGTGCGCCATTAGTATCTGGTATACTAATGGTGCACCATGCAGTGCGCCATTAGTATAGAACACCATGCGCCATTAGTATCTGGCATACTAATGGCGCATTGTTGGGTGATGCGCCATTAGTATGAATATTAGGTTTTTTACTTTTCAGAATTTTGCACAGGTTACAAAATATATTATTAGACAGAATATAGACAGCACCCCACAGCAAGAGCAGATTCATCGAATACAATAGAAGATTAGTCTCCGAATACAATTCATCATATTAGTCTCCGAATTCAAAAGACCGAACAAAGATAGAACATTACAAGTCTCAAGACCGCGAGTAGCGAGTTTGTCGGAAGTAATACTAATCCTAACAAGTCCTACTAATCATCATCATACAACTTCTACTCATTATTAATAACAAGTCATACGATCATCATCTTGATAGTCATCGAACCAACCCTACTTAATTGTTCTTAGCACATGGTCATCAGTATTAGGCAGGACCTAAATACCCTATTTAAGGTAAAATAGCATAAAACAATATAGACCCTGACTCTCCATTATGGAGAATGGAGAACATCCTGTCTCCAATTCTTGCGCTTCGCTTCCTTTTGCTTCCAAGAACCTCCTTACGACTGTCCATACATTTTTTCCATCCTTTGATTTTCATGTCTCCACTTCTTTTAGAAATCTCGTATAGACAGTTGAGATTCGTAGGATGACCTGGTTGTATGTTCAAAACATTAAGACTACCTTTCTTATACATCAAATGAGGCACACAATTCTCTGGGATTATCTGTTGAAAAACATAGTAATAACTTCATAGTTAGCAATGATGTACTAGTTTTAGAAGTATGCAAAAGATGCACGGATGTCGTAATAGTAAAAATCTTACCAGGGTATCTCCATGGTAGTTACCGTAGTTGAACACATGCACTAGTGGCACGTATTTACCATAATGTTGAGGAGTTTGATTGTGGATATTGTAATTCTCAATGTTAGTACAAAATCCGACCAGATGATTTTTCTCCTTGTAAGTTGTTAATTCGGAGCCATCGGTGTAGTGGGTTTTGTCTACCATCTCCCGCACATTCTTTGAACAATAAAAATAAGCTGTCAATGGAAATAAGCTGTCAACTATTTTGAAATAAACAATATATAGCTAATAACTATGTTTGAGAAACTCACATAGCGGTAGAACTGGAGGCGTATCAACAAGGACCCAAATGTCCATATTGTCTTGGTCGATGTCAGGATTACCAAGATCCATGGTGATAAGCATACCCTCATCAAAACCATACATCTTGCAAAATGCTTCCCAATTTTTGCAACCAAAATGGGTTACGCTCTCAGAATTATATAGATTTACTTCAAAGTCCACATCGTGATGAGTCCTTAGGTGAATTTTCTTTGTTTCAGAAATTTCATGGTCTTCAAAATCCATCCTCTCCAAGACATAGCGTCTTGCATGGCATGGGATAAGCTATACTCGAATTGTAAAAGATGAAAATTACACGTTGAAATAGTTGAAGTCATGCTTAATTATGAAAATAACACTTGTCGTCGTTGTGTACCGTTTCAACTTCGAAGGTCTCCTCGAGCTTAATGCTGAAGCGCCGATCATCGTCCAGGTGAGGCATGTCGCACAGACCTCGATCGTCGTGGCACCAGTAGCACTCCCCCGGGAGACTTTCGTCGTCCGATGATGATGACGACATATCCTATGTTCATAATTCAAAACTACATCATTTAGGGTTTGTCGACACCGAGGCATCCTAAAAGCTAAGCTTTTATCATTTAGGGTTTGTCGACGCTGAGGCACCCTAAAAGCCTAAGCTTTCATCATTTAGGTTCTTATCGACACCGAGGCACCCTAAAAGCCAAGGTTTTATCATTTAGGGTTTGTCGACGTCGAGGCACCCTAAAAGCCTAAGCTTTCATCATTTAGGTTTTGTCGATGCCGAGGCACCCTAAAAGCCTAAGCGTACATCATTTAGGTTCTCATCGACACCGAGGCACCCTATAGAAGCCAAGTTAAGTTTTCATCATTTAGGGTTTATCGATGCCGAGGCACCCTAGGTTGGGCCTAATCACTTGGCACTAATCACTTGGCTCTATTGCCACCTATGTTGGGTTTATCATCTAGGGTTTATCGATGCTAATGAGAATTCTAAGTTGGGCCTAATCACTTGGCTCTATTGCCACCTATGGTTTAATGCAGCAAGAATGGCGGGGCAGTTGATCCTACTTAACTAAGTACTAAGATACCCCGGCCCATGCATTAGTCGCAAGTACCCCATATGTCCTATTTTTAGCAAATTCATGCTAAAATTCACGGAAAATTTCGGCATGACCTTTGCTGAAAATAGGACATATGGAGTACCCGAATTTGCCGGAACGGAAGTTAATCGACATTCCGGCAAACTCAAGGGCCTCTCGGGGTACAGCAGCAACATCACAAGTTGACAAAATTCCCATGTAGTACAAGAGCAGCATCACAAGTAGTACCAATGAACATATAGTCCAGCAACTTGAAAAAGCTGAAGTTCTCAGCATGAAGTAAACAGGAGTATCCAGAATAGTTATTTGCTTGATCTCAAGTTTGACATATACGATAGTGATAGATGTAAGGAGCAGAACAATGCCAAAGACACAACCTCAAATCAGGAACAAATAAAAACACAAACTACAAATTGATGCGATCTAAATATACTTTTCCCTTACAACAAAATAGCACTGTGATTTACAATGTAATACTCCAAGCTGAGCTGAATATTTTCAAAGGTAGGACTATTTAGTTCATGAAACATAACATAAAATTTTGTTTCCTCTTGTTCAGTAATAATTAGTTTTTTTTAATGAATAACAATGGCATTTGATTTCTGCTGGTTTATTTAGAAACAACAGATCCCCAAGTCAAAAAACCAGAATCCTGGAACACTTCAGGAGCACTTGAATTTCAAATTCTGCTGGTTTCTGTTGTTTATATTTAAATAAACAACGCAACTTCAGTAACATGGAACTAAGTGCAGAATAGTTATTTGGGGTACTAGCTAGCCAGACACCACCAATTATCAAACTTAGTTGTTAGCTGAATATTTCAAAGTAGACTTAGGTACAGATGTCACCCATACTACCTTGGTTGGAACAGTCAATGCAATCTACTAGGACAGTAATAAGGCATGCATTTACAAGTTTAATAAAAGTCTATAGATCTTGCTTTAGTTAATCTACAAGGAAGCCTATAGATCTTGCTCGAATGCAGTAGCAAACTGAAGAGGAAAAACTGAAGATTACTGTGAATAACAATGTACAGTAGCAAACTCAAACTGAATCCAGTAACCATCTGAATTTACAGTAGATTTTCTACTCCAAGTTCAAGCCCAAACATCTGAATTACTTTAGCTAAGACTGTACATTTCTGAACTTGTTTCAATTGTTGAACATGTTTCAATTGGAAACCTCGACGGTGCACCATGTGGAAGAGGAGAGCAGCAGGGGGAGAGGGGAAGCTCACCGGGTGGCACAAGGAGGCCGGCGAGAGCTTAGTAGCAGCAGAGGGTGGCGGTGCCCGAGGGGGAAGACGAGGGCGATGCAGCGGAGACGAGCTCGAGGTCGGGGTCGGGAAGGACGAAGTGGAGCTCGTGGACTTGCCGCCGAGGTGCGGGGACGGCGATGGCCGCGGCTAACACGGCGAAGAGGCTCGGGATCTGGCGGAGAAGGCGAGCGGGGGAGAGGGCGAGAGGGCGAGCACGGTGGCGCGGCTATGGCATCGGCCGGGCGGCGGAAGGAGGGGGCGCGCGTGAGGGTGTGACGAGGGGGGGGGTCGAAGTGGATCTGGTGAGGGAGGGACGAAGGGATCGGTCGAATTAGCAATGGCGCACCCCAGAGCGGTGCGCCATAAGTAATCTTTTTTTATAGCAGTGGTGCACCACCCAGAGGTGTGCCAAAAGTAACTTTTTTGCATAAGTAATTTATTATTATTATTATTATTTGTTGCATCTAATATTTTTTAGAAAATGCATATGAATATGAAACAGTAATAATTTTTTTATAAAAACAGTAATAATTTTTTAAAAATATCATCAATTTTTTTATTTGAAAATATTTATGAATAAAAAAAATATCATCAAATTTATTATTTGAAAATATCATCAAATTTGTTATTTGAAAATATAAATAAATTTGTTTTTTTGGATTTTTAGTTGCATTCATTTGTGACGGTGGAGCGGGGGAGGGTGCGGGGGGTCGGCGGCGGCGGTGGAGCGGGGGAGGGGGTGCGGGGGGTCGTCTGCGACGGTGGAGCGGGGGATTGTGTGGTGGGTCGTCGGCGGCGGTGGAGCGGGGAAGGGTGCGGGGGGTGCTCGGCGGCGGCGGAGCGGGCTGGGGAGGGTGCGGTGGGTCCGCGGCGGTGGTGGAGCGGGGGAGGGTGCGGGGGGTGCTCGGCGGCGGTGGAGCAGGCCGGGGAGGGTGCGGTGGGTCGTCGGCGGCGGTGGAGCGGGGAGGGTGTGGTGGGTCGTCGGCGGGGTGGAGCTGGTCCCAGGTTACTAATGGCGTACCACACAGCCATGCGCCATTAGTAACACAACATACTAATGGCGCACCCCCTGGCCGTGCGCCATTAGTAGTTTTGCAAAAAAAGTATATATATATATATATACTAATGGCGCACCGTGGCATAGTGCGCCATTACTAGTTTAAACTAGTAATGGCGCACTTTGCAACGGTGCGCCATTAGTAGTTTTGCAAAAAAAAAGAATAAAAAAATATAGTAGTGACGCACTCCATTGCTGGTGCGCCATTACTAGTTAGAACTACTTTGCCAGGATGCGCCATTAGTATGTTTGGAAAAATGAAAAAAAAATTGTTACTTGTGGCGCACCTTGTACCTGGTGCGCCATTAGTGTCTTCCACACTAATGGCGCATCACCAGATGGTGCGCCATTAGTATATAGTAGTGGTGCACCACTTCTCTGGTGCGCCATTAGCGTCAATTTCATCTATAGCTCTATTCCTAGTAGTGTTGAGGGTCAGTTGGTGTGGGCACTTATTCTTCCCTCCCCAGACGCTGGAAATCAACCGTCGACCAATCGATTCCAGTTAAAGCTTGAAATACTGCCTCTTCATGGATAAGATTGGATGGATTAATATCAGGAGAATAAGTGTGCTTACGAATCGGAGGCACAAGTTCTTCAACTTCATGGATTTCGGCAGGCTGTCTTTTTCCTTTAGCGGCATAAGCCGGTTGAAAATGGGACAAGTCTGTGCCTTCGGCCAGCTTGCTGGCTATTGGCCGCATCTCTTTGGTCAGCCGCCGGAGGTCATCATTGTCGAAGTCTGAACCGTCCTCCTTCACACCTGGGTATCCTTTAATGATGTCCTCCGCTTCAAGGTCTGGAATCCAGGCTTTGGCTCGAATAAGTGCGGTTAAAGCTCCTGCTCTTGCAGCTGCCTTCTTCAATTCGACTATCCGGGCTGGCAACATGGCCAGTTTCTCAAGTGTTTCTTTTATCAGGGTTGGTGCCGGTTTGTTGTAAGCCGTCGTGCAAATAGCCCGCTGAGACCCAGAGTATAATTGTTCAATCAAAGTATACGCTGCTTTGAGCTTCATCTGCATGTCTGTACCAAGATGAGCAATCCGAGTGCCTGCCAAGGGTTTATGTCAATATTCTGGTCAATGATAAGGTTCATTGAATTGCGCAAAACACATAAGAAGATACTTACCAAAGATAGCAGAAGTTATAGCGTTGATCTGCCGTTTCAAGCCAGCTAGTTCATCTACAATTGGTTTCAGGGCTGCATCGGCGTCTTCAGCTCTTTTGGTTAAACCGGACTTTTCGGTTTCCCAGTCAGCACGATCTTTGTTGAAAGATTCTTTCAGCTTTTCCATTACGGCCAGGTCTTGGGTCAGCTCCTCTTTGGTTTTTGCACCTTCTGCTTGTTGTGACTTCACATTCTCTTGCAAATCAGAGTTTCGGGCATCTCTATTCCTTAGTTCAGCCTGCAACATTGAAGGTATATTAAACAACAGGATATATATATGTTCTAAGTACAAAGCGTATAACAAGTTATGCACTTCATACTTGGGGGCTAATGCCTACTTGCTCTAAAGCACTACATTTTATACAAGTCTCCAGAACAATGCAAGCATTATCCTGGACACTTGGGGGCTAATGTGCGTCTGTTCTAAAGCAGATGCATGGATTAAAACCCGGATTAACTTGCCAAGTTAAACCGGCCTTTGGGGGCTATGCTGCGGAAAGCTATCTAATTGTTAAAAGATGAGTCTTGGTTCTTATTAAAGACCTGACATTTTGAGGATCAATGACGACAAACTTAAAGTGCTACAAAGACCCGGTTTATGATTAACATCATAAAACGGCCCTTGGGGACTACTTGGGCTAGTATTTCAACTTTGAATCAACGAACAAAGGGAGATGGAAATACCTCATATCACTCCTTCGTCAAATTCACCAAACCGGCTTCATAGTCCCGGTTTGAGTGAAGACGGTTCAAGAAGCCAGAGTGAAGTTGTTCAGCATTGAGATGAGCATAATTTGATAAATCACTACTCCATTTGCCTTTTCCCTAGCAGCCTGCTCTTCTTTGGCACTATGTTGAGCCAAGATTACGGGATGGCCAGGAGAACTGTGGCCCATTCCAATAATGATAACATCGTCTCCTTGGACTTTAGTGTTTTTGGCTGGTGATAATGGAGTCTCAGCATTTCTCACCGGACTAGCCCGGTTTGGCTCTGTCAGTTCAGTGTTAGGCGCGGCAGGCTCAGCGTCTGTTGGTTCATCAGTGTTTTGGCCTTGAAGGGGCGGGTCGTTAGAGGCGGCTTTAGGATGAGGGCCCTCCGGTTCACAAGTCTGGTCTGGGTCACCTCTTGGTTCTTCTTCAAAAGTGTCTGGGTCTTCGGGCGGATTGTTGACCCGAGCTTTCTTGTTGGGTCTGGCTTTGGCTCTGCAGACAAAATTAAAAAGAGGGTTAACATTTTATTCCAGATTTACAACATATTGAGATGAAAGGTTACAAAGCTTACCCAGCTACAGTTTTTAGAGTGGGGAGTTGAGTTGCTGTCGATTCACCAGAGGAGGAGGGAGGTGTCACCTGATAATTTGAATCGGACGGATTAAGAGGTTGTCTGAAATAACCTGTCTTGGGATAAGAATTGTCAGGAGTAGGAGAGACCTCAGACCAGCGCTTCCGAACTGGGGTGTCAGGTAAACCGGTTGAAGTAACCTGTTGGCCACTGTGCCGGGTTGTCCGACGAGCTTCATGCTGCTGAGTCTTCAAAATAGATGTTGGATCCAAATGAGCAAGAGGATGAGAAAAGCTTGCTTTCCGGACTGCTTGACGGGTTTTTTGTGTTGGCTTAGAGTTTGAACCGGAGGAAAGGGTAATTACCTCTACATCATCAGCTTGACTGCCTTCTGCGTCCTCCTGAGGAAGATCATTGTTAATGAGATGCATGAAAAGGGAGCCAAGTGAGTCAAGTTCTACCTCAACTTCCGGATCATCAGCATCATCATCAAGTTCCATGTTGATCCGGTCAGCCGTTTTCCGTTTTGACTTCTGTTTGACGGCTTTGGTTTTGGGGCGAGATGGTTTGACCGCTTTATCCCCGGTTGGATTTACTGCTTTTTCTATGGTTTTCCGTTTCCAGAAGGGATCATCACCCTATACATACATACACAGAAGAAGGATTACAAGTTGCACAAATTAAAAATATCAAAGATGAAAGGAAGTATAGTGCTTACAGCAGGCGGTTTGTTCTTGGTATAGAAGGGATTCAAGCCGGTTTGACTACAGACTAGTTCCGATTCATTCAAAATTTTCTTTACACTTTCAGTGACTTCTTCATCAATCACTTGAATGTTGCAATGGCTTTGAGGGTCTTCAACCTCACCGGTGTACTCACACATTAAACCGGGACGCCGGCTTAGCGGCAAGATGCTCCAAGATAGCCAACATCGCACGAAATCAACACCTGTTAAACCGTTGGCCATAAAAGCCCGGAGTTTGGCGAGTTGAGGGGCATATTTTGCCCTTTCCGCGGAACTTAAGAGTTGCGGCATCGGATGGGTGTTGGAAAGCCGGTGATCACGAAAGCCTGGGAGGGGATTCTCATCTTCAGGAGAAGTATCTCTGCAGTAAAACCAAGTCTGGTTCCATTCCTTTGGGTGGCTATGCAGTTTGGAATGAGGGAATTCAACTTCTTTCCGCTTCTGAATTGAGACACCACCAAGTTTAGTGTTGGGGCCGTTTACAAATTCTGTGCGCCGGTTTAAGTGAAAAAAGTCCTGGAACAGCTCCGCAGTTGATTCTTCCTGTAAGTACGCTTCACAGAAGACCTGGAAGTTGCATAAATTGGATACTGAGTTGGGCCCGATGTCTTGAGGATGGAGTTGGGAATTGGCAAGCACATCTCGGTAAAACTTTGACCCTGGCGGTTTGAAGCCACGACCTATGTGGTCAACAAAGACCACCATCTCACCCTGCCTTGGGGTCGGATGATTTCTGCTCCTGGAACTCGCCATTTAATTTCAGTCTTCTTAGGCAAGGTACCAATGCTAACCATATCGTTCAATTGTTCCTCGGTGACCCGGGAACTAGCCCAGTTGCAAGCGGTAAACTGCTTGGCCATTGCGGAGCAAAAAAGCTGTGGAAGAAACGCCGATTTACAAATCACTCCGGATGACACGCAAGATATAATGATATCAACATATACTGGTACATAAGATTGTGTAAACCGGAGATTGATATAATAATGAAGAACAAGGGTATATCAAGGGTATAGACATATTGCTAAACCGGAGTTGGCAATTCCATACAAGAATTTATTAAATACATGTTATAAGGGGAAGTACATTGGCGGTTCAACAACGGGACTAATGGTGTATACCGGATTGTCATTCTTGCAAAGTTAAACCGCCTATATTGGTGTGAGGAGTACAAATCTAAAAATACCTAAGTAAGGGGAAACAGATTTCACAGAGTTATATGAAAATTTCGGATCTAAGGTATGACAGAAACTGGAAAATATCCAGGTTCAAGCTTCAGGTATTTAAACAGTTCAGCAGATTCAGATAAGTTGTTCTTGATATAAAGAGAGAGTCTAATAAGGAGAATATGATTACGGCTACGGCCGCGTAAGGATAGCAGGGCCAACCTAGCCTGGGATGCTACAGAGAAGAAAAGAGAAGAACAGCACTGAGTTTTTTCGATGAACTCCGACGAGCAGTGAAACCCTAAAAACAAGATCTAGGGTGGAAGGAAAAAGGGTTACCAATATCATAGGAACGACGGAGAGATGCCGCAGTATTCTAGTGCGTTTAGGGTGATGCAGCGGCCGGAGTCGGAGCAGAGGCGATGGTCGACGGTGGCAGCGGAGCTCTAGAGGTTGAGCAGTGCAAGGAAGACGACGCAAAGAGGCACGAGGGGGAAAAGTGAAAATGACTCCCCGGTCTTATTTATAAAGGCAAGGGATAGGTGTCAGGCATGAAAATCGAGGAGCCAAAACTTGGAAGTGAGGCGGAGCTGTCGCCTCGATTGTCGGAGGACCATTAATGAAGATGACGTCACGACGGTTTACCACGATCCGAGAAGATGACGTCACGGCGGTTTATCAAAGTATGAGAAGATGTGGAAGACGAAGTTTTTACTAAGGATTGACATGAAACCTGTTCAAATCAATCTGGGGCCTAATGTTGGGGATATTACTACTAGACGTAAACCGGCCAGGAGTACCCGGATTAACTTTATGAAGATTAGAAGCCCATGAAAATGTGAAGATGATGGCACTTTACGAAGGACCAAGGCCCAGAAGTGAGTTAAGGCCTGTAGATGTAAACCGGCTTAATCATGTAACTTGCTTTGTAAGATAGGAAGTGTAGAGACCGAACCGGAAACGTTTATGATCCGGCTTCGGGACTCTGTAAACCGACGGGCACCACCCATGTATATAAGGGGACGACCCGGCAGCGGTTCAGGGGACAGACAACAACTCGAGAGCCAGAGAAAGCGGATTCGCTCACTGGCCTTCGAAACCTAAGTAATACGAATCACAACTAGACGTAGGCTTTTACCTTCATCGAAGGGGCCGAACTAGTATAAAACTCTCTGTGTCCCCCTTGTCCGGTTTAACCCCTTTAAGTTAACCCATTGCGATGGCTCCACGACTAAGTCCTTTCACAAGGACATCTGCCATGACAAACCCACGACACATATGCTATCCTATCTTATGCTTATCTAATGTATGTCTAGTACTTTGGTAGTTTGTGAGTTGCATGCTTCAATTGATCCTATTATGCTCACTTAATACTCCTTGCATCATAGCTTATTTGTCTCTTGTATTAGATGCAAGTGTTGTCAGGTTATAAAATATAGGGGGAGTTTTGATCCTAATGTGTGTACTTTGAATTCCAAAGGCATCCTAATTAAGTGCACACATCTAGGGGGAGCCCGTCTATATTTTGTAGTCTCTGGGGTTTGCTTACTCTCTTGTTATATCTTTATGCAAATCCCTTGTTTTCATCAATCCACCAAAAAGGGGGAGATTGTTAGGGCATGTCTCTCTCTAAGTGCTTTTGGTGATTGATGACAATACTTTTGCGGACTAATCGTGTGCATTGAGCATTTCAGATATTCATCATTGGCAAGAGATGATTCTTTCCCCTCGGTGTTTAAGGAGAAGACGGTGCGTTTCCTTCATTTCAGTTGTGGTGGTCTTGAGTCGTAGGAAACACCGTACTATCAAGAGGGGGTCCGTATCGGAAAGGCTAGGGTGGAATCAACATGTACATGTCTCCTTTGCACCGCCAACTCTTTCCCGCATATTTGGAGGATCCTTCATTGTCTCGGAAGTGGGCTTGATAATGATCCAGCGGTAGTACCGCCTAGAGCCACAGGCGGCAGTATCGCTGTTCATTAGCGGTAGTACCACCCAGGGGCTCTCGGCTGTAGTACCGCTTCAATGTCGTGCTATTACCGCCTCGATTCGAGAGAGCCGCTTCTCGTGTCAGGTTGTGTGGTAGTAGGAGCGGCACTAGTGGCAGTAGTACCGCGCACGAGCGGTAGTACTGCCCCTACCACCGCTGCTAGTGCCGCCCGGGCTCTCGCTCTCGTTCCCCTTCTCCCTCTAAGGCCCATGCTCTTAGTCTTCACAATAGTACCGCTGGGGCTCGCGGTAGTACCGCTGCCCCCAACGGTAGTACCTCTCCCATGAGCGGTAGTAGCGCTCTCTGCGGGCTGAGGAGGGGATAACGGTTGGATTGGTTCCCCCACTATAAAAGGAGGCCTTCTTCCCCAAGAAGACCTACCTCTTTTCCCCCAAGCTCCATTGTTGCTCCAAAGCTCATTTTCACCCGATCTCTTTCCCTAGCCAATCAATCTTGTTGATTTTCTAGGGATTGGTTGAGAAGGCCCGGATCTACACTTCCACCAAGAGAAATTTGATTCCCCCCACTAATCCCTTGCGGATCTTGTTACTCTTGGGTGTTTGAGCACCCTAGACGGTTGAGGTCACCTCGAAGCACATTCCATTGTGGTGAAGCTCCGTGGTATCGTTGGGAGCCTCCAATCAAGTTGTGGAGATAGCCCCAACCTTGTTTGTAAAGGTTCGGTCGCCGCCTTCAAGGGCACCACTAGGTGGAATCACGACATATCGCATTGTGTGAGGGCGTGATGAGAATATGGTGGCCCTAGTGGCTTCTTGAGGAGCATTGTGCCTCCACACCGCTCCAACGAAGACGTACTTTCCCCAAAGGGAAGGAACTTCGATAACACATCCTCGTCTCCACCGGCTCCACTTGTGGTTATCTCTTCCCTTTACTTTGTGCAAGCTTTTATTGTGTTGTATCCTTTTCTTGCACTTGTTGTTGTTTGTTGCATCATATAGGTTGTTCTTCTAGTTGCACATCTAGACAACCTATTTGTTGTTGAACCTAATTTGTTAAGAAAAGCTAAAAATTGGTAGTTGCCTATTCACCCCCCTCTAGTCAACCATATCGATCCTTTCACGTCTGCTCCGGTAGCCATGTTCACGCCTCCCGCATTTGTATCTTGCGTTGTACCACCCCCTTACTCATTCTTAAATTCTTCTATCAATGAAATGATACACAAGCTTTGCGTATTCACGAAAAAACAACAATTAGTGCTTGTCATGATTTGATCGCTTTGGCTATGAAGAAATGATAAGTGTTTTAACGATAAAAGTACTTCTCCTATGCAGTTTATCTACAAATGTACCGAGACGCTTTGTTTATGATCCTCTCTACAATGAGTGGAGAATCAAGACCTGTTTACGGAGCTGTGTACATAATTGGAGGCCACGGCGAGGAATACTTTTACCAAACAAGGGTTGCAGCATGACCTCAGGATTGGATCACCTACGGTTTAGGTGTTATACAGAACTTAGTTTATTTGTATTTTGTCTTCTTCTTTTTTTGGCTTGGTGTGACGAATTTATTGGCTGTGTACATCTTAGTTATGCAGAGGCTGGGTGATTGGGTGTAATACTTAAACCTTTTAAGTAAAAAAAATTTGAAAGAAAAGGTGGCTGAATGCCAACCTTATATTTCAAAACAGGTTAGAAACCTGTGAAAGTCACATGTTACATTGGTCCTGTGAAGTGCACCCAGGTGCAAGATCACAAGTAAGAGTAGAGTGGTGAGGGAAGGAAGACTACAAGAGCAAGGAGGGGATAGCAACAATAGCGTTAGCAGATTAGCCAGTAATTAGGGTACACCAGAAGAGAAGATCAGCCTTGTCATGCTGCCTATTTGTCCTGCTGCTCCATAGTCTAATGAGATCAGCTGCATAGTACTTGATATATGGCTCGGACCAGAGCTTTGAGTGAAAAACTCGATCATTGCGGGCGTGCCAAGGAGTCACAGCGCAAGCAGCAAAAACCACATTCCATTTACGCCTAAATTGTAATCGCGTACTAGCTGCTTCGACAAAAGAAAGGATGTCGGATGATGCGTGTGCCAAGGAGCCCAACCCCAAGGTGCTCCATAAAGCAGACGCTGCCCTGCAATGCAACAGGAGGTGACCAATGCTTTCTAACGCAGGGCAGGTATCGCAGTCAGCAAACGGAGCAGTGGCAGACCAGTTCTTCCTGAACATGTTATCTCTGGTGTTAAGCCTCCCCCAAAAAGCTAACCAAAGGAAAGTTCTGTGCTTGAGGGGGATTAACGAGTCCCAAAACCAAGGTCCTGCTGCACACTTCACCCCTCGGAAGGTGAGTAACTGGTAAAAATATCTGGTGTTTATGCGGCACCCAGTTACTGACGGAGATCGCGTATCCTCAACTGCATCGTCAGGGGCCACTTCTTGAAGGAGGAGATGGAGGGCCGCTGACTCCGCTGCTGCCGTAGGGGTTAGGTTTGGATGAAGCTGCACCACCCAGGAACCAAGACTGAACTGGAATCGGACAGAGCAGGATGGCCTTCTGGCAAAAGAGAAAAGCACCGGGAAGACGTGCCTTAGCCTACCAACCTGGAGCCACTGATGATGCCAAAAGGAGATGAGGTTACCAGAGCCCAGCACACAGCGCGATGAGTTGATCACCAACGGAATGTACTCCTTGAATCCTTTCCACATGGCCGTGTCCCTGCTACCAGAACTGTTTGGCACATCTCTGTTACAATATTGCGTGGCGAACCATTGATAGCACGGAACCTCGGAGAATTGCAGAATTCTGGTGACGAACTTGCACAGCATGGCCTGATTATGTGCTTGTAAGTTTCGGACGCCCAAGCCCCCATTTGCCGGAGGAAGACTAACTTTGTCCCATGCCACGAGACACTGCCCTCCTTTCACCTTGTTTTTGCCCTGCCAAAAGAAGCCTCGCAACAGACTGTCTAGAGTGTCAATTGATTCTTTGGGCCAGGGGAAACATGACATGAAATAGCTGGGGGTGCCAGCAAATCTTTTAAGTAATAAAGCGCTCCTTTTCGAAGGAAAACAACTAGTGCTTTTTACATTAGTGGAGACTAGAGACTAATTAACTCATAATCAAGATTGATATATAACTTATCAGCTCTTGAAAAGCAAAACAATTACGACATAATTTATCATAATAAATTATTCATGAGCACATCAGCATCCATATGACTAGATTGGATAAGAGGGTGATGGAGAACGTCTCATCACTGCTTGGTCTGATGGAGAAGTCTTTGGACAGTCTTCCATGCAGTCATCCACTGTAGAATAACAGTATTTATTTGCTAAACAACATATGCACATCGAGTCTTTGCAGTTCCGATAACGGACGCACAGACCATGTATATTGATCTTAATGGTTTCCATGTCTTCCAGGATTCTGCCTATAGAACATATGCAAAGTTAATATTCATATTAGTCTGTGTTTATCAACTACTAATATATAACAAGTAATTGATTCAACAAAGAACAAATACAAAATCACTCAGGAAAACTATAAGAACTTCGAAAGAAGTAAAAGTTATGCACTAGTACAAGAAGTTATATATAACATATGCATTATCTGGTCGATAATGGAGGATTAGTATTGGAAAGACTAATCAACTGAGGTATAACAATAAGTGGATAGGTTGCTTTTCTGAAACATACATTGCGCACGGGCAGCAAAGCATATGAGAAGAAGCATCGAGAGTAGCACAATTGATGTATGGAAGCGGTTCCTATAGTTGTCCATGTTGAAAGTACTAGTATGTGGGATTGTTTCGTACACGTCTATAACACAGTAAGTTCGTTGGGGTGTCCTAATATATATACCCACCAATCAACTTGAGGTAGAGTGCAATGAAATAAAGCGTGCAATCAAAACAGATCGCTAAAATCACGGTGTATCCTATATAGGTAAACAGCATGCCTGCTAATATGAATATGATTCGAAATTCCTTGTACAATCTCTAGTCAGATACAAATTGAATTAGAAATGACCAATTGCCATCTTTACATGCTACACATCATTCCAGTAAATGGTACTCCCTCCATTTCACAATGTAGTGCATATAGATTTTTTCAAATATCAAAATTTATAAACCTTGACCAAGCTTGTAGAGAAAAATATATACATCTAGAATAGCAAATACATATCATTAGGTACATCACAAGACATATTTTCATATTGTATAAATTTGATATTGTAGATATAATCAGTTTTCTCTATAAATTTGGTGAAAGTTAGTAAAGTTTGACTTTTAAAAATATCTATATGCACTACATTATGTATCGAAGGGAGTAATGTCTAGGCGCGAGAACAGATCGGACCGAGTCGGTTGGCCTTGTATAGCGATCCTACCTATGCTGCACGATCCGGTTCCCTCGTGCAATCCCAGGAGGGCTTGATCTTGTCTATCCACCACGATGCACGACAATAGGAACGTTCTCGAAGCACGGTATTTCAAGTATGGCACCATAATGAATGCAATCTGTCCAAATGGAGGATCTCACACTTTCAGAAGCATATTATTTTGATGTGATTTATTGAGAGATGGTGCTATCTCGCGGATTGGTGATGGATGCACTGTAAACGTCCACGATCATAAGATTCCAAGGAGGTGGAGTCTCAAACCGCTAGGAAGGACTATGTGCAGGGGGCACCCGGCCTTGTTAGTGATCTGCTCACACCCAATGGGACAGCCTGGGACTGTAAGAGACTTGCACGTATGTTCAGTTTCGATGATGCTTCAGATATTAAGCAAATAGCCATCAGTGGGAAATGAATGATTACCTTGCGTGGAATTCGTACTACAACATTGGATTGGTTCCTTGGTCTTTAATCGCGCATTCAGTTTGTTACCTTTTTTGCGAACACACAAAATCTTTGCATGTCAATGCATTAGAAGAAAAGAAGAAAAATAACCATAGAGTATGCGGCGGCTCAAGGCCACGGTACAGGCCAAAACACGCGGTGACTGAGGCCGGGCGACCATCAAGCCGCTAATGCACACATATAACGTCCGGGGACAACTAAGGCCAACTCTAACCGATCCTCTGTAAAATAGAGGAGTAAACTTTATGGGAGTATATTTACTCCACTAAGTTTTGGCCGGACCTAACCGATCCCCTATACATAACGGAGTAAAACCTCCAATTAACTAGTGCATTTCGTCGAACGCTTGCTATGCGCCTCACGGGATCGACGACAATGGTGACCATGCCGACTAATATGATGGATACGAGTAATAGTTGACAATGTACTCTAATACAAGAGTGGGCTCATCAGAATCGTATTTCGAATATCTTTTGGAAAATCTCAGACGAAAAGATTAATCAAAAATTTGAATTTTGAACGAAAAACGAGCGAAATTTGGACGAATAACAACCAAAATTGTACCAAAAAATGAAATCATCCAGCAGATGAAACACAGAAGAATCGTACAGAATCGTAACTATTAGTTGATTGACTAGTAAGATGCCCGTGCTACGCTACGGGATCACAAAAGACTAGGTGGATTTAAGTTATAGTCAGGAACCATATGTTGTTACGGACAATAGAAAATGTACCGAGATATTGATCAAAGCGGTGCTATGTTGTTGATAGGTATACATTGAGTACAATCAAACATATGGTTTCCAATCAATAAACACCGGGGTCGAAACTAAACATTTCTTATCCATCTTCGTCTCACAAGAAGGCTTCTTGTTCTCCCTACTCACCTTTCTCAATGCTCTCATTATCCTATATCGAGGGGACATAGAGCATGCAACAGAGAATATTACTAAAATATATAATTGCTAGGTGTATTATAGTCACACAAACATATCAATCCAGAGAACTCACATGAAAAAACAAACACCAAGTAAGAACACTTGATACATAACTTACATACATAAGAGAGTATATAAAAGTACAAACAAAATGATCAGGGGTCACTAAGCTAGACTACTATGCAAAATGATGTGACATGCATCACGTCCTTCCAACATTGGCTTTGTTAATTGCAAGGCGTGCAAGGGTCACAACTGATAATTCCAAATTGTGAAAGATGCGACAACTACGCTCACATCAGATCTTCCAAATCACCAGCAGCCCACCACAACCAGCGATCTCCAATACATACATCATGTCCGGCCTTAGAACTACTACAATAGAGAATTGCTTATTTCCTTCGAAAGGTTGTAGAAAGCAAACAAGTTATTCTGCTACAGTCCATCTAGGAAGTCAACATTGCTCATTCCGTGCTAGTATATTAGCCACACCAGACTTAAATGTGAAGACAAATGAGGGAAAATATATGCTATATCTTGAGCGCACACTTATATATGGTTCCATGAGAAATAATTACACAGTAGAAGTGTTTTACTGAATGATTTGCTAAATATACATAGGAAAAATGAATCAGTATACAGCTAGTTCCACTTAATTAGTTACATAACTTAGGCATCTATCAGGCGATGGAATCATTTTTCAAGCATAGTATACCCTTCTTTTTAGTTTTCTGCTCAAAACATATATATGTGCCAACACCATGAATCCTGGTGTTTTCGCTTCATCTATCTGCTCACCTAAAAGGACATCAGATCAGACAATCACTACGGCATACATAATTGTCTCTGTTATATTCAAAGGAAAAAGAATGAGCCTATTGAGAATTTGTAGTATATTTAAACAAAGCAAGAAAATGAGCAGCACCTGCAGTACATTTTCACTGAGCAAAGAAACAAAATGTACAGTAAAACATGCTTTGAAATCATATGAATATAGAAGGGGCGAGTGCACATGTACACACACACACACACAGATAGTACTGGAGTTCTTGTAACTTGCTTAAGACAAAGGAAAAAATGAGCCTATTGAGGATTTGTAGTAAATTTAAACAAAGCAAGAAAATGAACAACACTTGCAGTATATTTACACTGAGCAAAGAAACAAAATGTACAGTAAAACATGTTTTGAAATCATGTGAATATAGAAGGAGTAAGTGCACATTTGCACACACACACACATACACACACACACACACACACACAGAGAGAGAGAGAGAGAGAGAGAGAGAGAGAGAGAGCATCAACCATATTTCTGCAACCAAAAAGATACCGAGAACACACAAGACACAACAAGGAAACAAATATTTGGGATGTGACCTGAAAAAATGGATGTGGAGCTACCAAGCAAAGGAGGGGCATCAATGACAAAGAGACCTGCTGTAGGCGCCATCCAAATTATTTGAACAGAGGGAGTAACTAAGAGAAATACCAAAAAATCATTCTAAGCACACATATGATGCTTTTACAAAAAATACCATGAACACAAAAGCAAGTATCTGAGTTATTTTTCTGAAAGTTCTCTCCAAAAACTTCAGAACTATACATGGGAAGCAATTTCGTGGTTGTGAAAACTTCAGAACCATACAGCCATGAAATCGCACGTGATTTAGACCTTGTACTACACGTCGAGAACTTCTCTGTAGACCATTTATTTGTAAAATTTGCAATGGAGTTGCACTGTCCTTTAGCTTATTCGGGAGAGTAAAAATCTTTGTATTATGTCTAAATGCAGCTCTAGAAAGAGCAACATAGAGTTGACAGTGTGAGAATACCGGTTTAGGCATACACCAACATTTTCAATACTTAAAATTTCATTCCGCAAGAAGATTTTGGATAATAAACTGAAACCAAACATTGTTGTAGTGGACACTGCTTATGGATACATGAGTGGTTTCTAGACAGTTCAGGTTGGGCACACAGATTTGAACTTTGGGTTAAAGAAAATTTGATGGATTGGGAAGTAGAGGCAATAGCAGAGCATAGTACCTCCACGTGACCATCACAGCAAATCAGCCATCTCTGAGGCGAATTCGACTGTAGGAGGACGCGGGTGTGGATCTCGTGGGTGGCACTCCAATCTCCGGGGAGCAGCTCGTGCCCGAATTGGACGAACGTGGAGCGCGTTGGTGGGGGAGAGGGGTAGGTGGGCGGCGGTGCTGCTGCATGAGAGGCGTCATGGAATTGTGCCAGGTGGGACAACACTGGTGGCGTACTTGCTAACGTCGGCGTCGGAGGAGATGGGGTAGGGGAGGAGGGGAGGTGGTGGGAGGAGGGTTTGGTGCATCAGTCAACTCCAGCGCACGACTCCAAACGGACGTCTGTTTTGCCTAGATTTTATCCGTTTGGTTAGTGCAATGAGGTCGTGTCTGGGCAGTTTCTGGGATGCGGTGGCCGTGCGCCTAACGCGCGGACGCATCCCGGCCGCATTCTATCTGCGTACATTTTTCTTTGCAAGCCCTTAACTTTTTTTCATTATTCATTTTTGGTACATGAGAATACATCAGCAAATTTTGACTAGAAAAATAAGACCAAAGAAAATAAAAATCACAATAATACATTTTAGAAGATATCCAACTTTCATAACTACTCCTGTAAGTTGGATTAGTGCCTTCTCGATGCATTCATTGTTGATCTGTGGAGGAGGCTCGATCTTGCGTGCTTCTTTCTTCTTCGAGTCTAAAGAAGTAGAGGTTGCTTCCTCGCATCTAGTCTCATGTCTAACCTCTATTCTAATAACAAGTGCACTAGTCTCATCTCTGGCCTCTATGCTAGCTAAAAGTGCACGAACATCTACTAAATTGCGCTCCATCAATATATCAATGTACTATTCTTCCCAAAACCAAAACTTGCATCCATTCTACACAATAAAATTTTAACTTAGCACAACTAGTCAAATTCGAGAGCACAATTGAAGCTAAAAAGTAGCACATACCCTATCATTTAAGCACTTGATAAACACCCATCCAGAATGATCCGACATTGTAGACACGCGGCGCACGACCTTCTTTGGGCAGTGGTCGCACTTAATGAGTGACAACGGTGCGCTGACGTGTTTTTGGGCTAGCACCGAGCTCGGCCGACCACCATTCGTGTATCTGCCGGCGGACCACCAACGGTGTAGATCCGAGCGGCTAGAGGAGGAGCCAGTACCTGCATGTGGCCTTGCGGCCTTGCCGGGGCCTTCCGGCCCGGTGCCCGGCCAGTCCATGGCGCGACGCGGCCTGCCACCGCCGGGCGAGCTCAAGACCGACCGGATCCGCTCCAAATCCGGCCGTCGGGTGCACAAATCAGGTGGTCATGGTTGGGTAGCTGAGGGGCGTCGAGGGAAAGCGGTGGGCCGAGCGCGCGTCCAAGTTGCACAGCTGCAATGGCAGCGACGGCGGCGGTGGCGATGGGCAGTGGAGAAGAGTGGAAGAGTGCGGCTAGAGGGGGGGAGGGGCGGATAGAAAAAGGGGCCCCTGTGCCACCGACGGGCGGGCCAAGGGAGGACATGTGCACACGGCACGTCCGTCCACGTGATGTCCGTTTCATCTCAAAAGCGGCCCGAACTTGGGATGGGGATGGGTCGAAAGCGGACAGAAAACGAACAAAAATCTATTTGCGTCCGCGCGCTGGGCCGTCTGATTCATTCGTTTTACCCCAAACAGATGCGGCCAGACAGGATGGGGTCGCACGCTGGAGTTGGCCTCAGGGAAGGGGTTAGAAGAGGTGTCACGGACTTGGGAATGGACGACGCCGGCGTACTTGCCGGCGTCAGCGTCGACGACACGAGGTATGGGGTAAGAGGAGATAATGGGAAGAGAGAGAGGGATAACTGGAGGTGGACTGATGGAGGTGGGGCTATTGTGCCAGAGAGGAGTCAGAGGAGAGGCCAACACTGGCATGGTGTGAGCAGCAGTGATTGCACCCATGATTCTCTTCAGTTGCAGCAATCGTATTAAGAACACATCAAAATAGCAGGAATCCCACACTGCATACTCCCTCTGTTCTACAATGTAGTGCTTCCTCTATCCCTGTGCTTCAACTTTGATCATAAATTTAATTATCAAGACCGATTATGACGGGAGCAAAAATTATATCAGTGAATTCGTATTCGAAAAAAGTTTTCAATTATATAATTTTTTCTCCCGTCGCAGTTGGTCTTGTTGGTTAAATTTATGGTTAAAATCACCTGCAAAAAAATTATGATTAAAATTAGACTTCGAAAAGCACGGGCACACTATATTTGAAATGAAAGAAATGCAACTTATCTTGCCCAAAATCGAACGCATGCTCCGCTCCTGGTCCCGTTTCGGCAGCCGGGACTAACGCGCACGCGCCCAACCAACCGCATAAGCAGTGGCTCGCCGTGGAGCAATTACACCTCGCCAGCCGCACAAGTCCTATGGCCGATGGCCGTACCGTGGCTGTACTTGTAGTCCTCGCTGTGCGAAGCTGCCGGGCAGAGGCATCCCTGTAGCCGAGGAGATACCTTCAGAGGCGATACCCTTAGGGCATCTCCAGCCGTTGGCCCTTCTAGGAAGCATAAAAATCACCTTCTGGGGGCGAGCCAGCGATACAATCGACGCTGGGGGGAGATTTTATGCCGAGTCGTCGCCCCCAGCTCGCCCCCAGGCGTTGAAATTGGTCCATTTTGTAGCCCAATTTCGGTGAATAAAGGGCCCATATAGGTGAGAATAGGCCCATATTCGGCGTGGTTTCACCGTGTCTCGGCGTTCAATTATCAACACAATTATTTCTTATCACATATTTCATCACAGAAAAATCAAATACTTCAACAAAATAGTACAACAACAAATAGTTCAATACAAATTAATAGTTCAACAAATAAAAACTCGTATTTCATCACCCCCCTTGAGCCTTCATAGGTGCTCAATCAGATCTTTCTGCAGTTGATGATGCCCCTGTGGTTCTCGGATCTCCTGACGCATACTGAGATAGGCAGTCCAAGTTGCCGGTAGATGATGATCAACTTCGGCTAGAGGACCCTGCCTGTAGTATGGTTCAGTGTCAAACACTGGGTCTTCTTGCTCGCTCTCGATGATCATGTTGTGCAAGATGACACAGCAAGTCATAATCTCCCACATTTGATTTTTGGACCAGGTCTGAGCGGGGTACCGAACAACAGCGAATCGAGATTGGAGCACACCAAATGCTCGCTCGACATCCTTCCTGCAAGCCTCCTGAACTTTCGCAAACCAGACGTTCTTGCCTCCTGCCGCAGGGTTTGAGATCGTCTTCACAAATGTCGACCATCTTGGATAGATGCCATCTGCTAGGTAGTACCCCTTGTTGTATTGGTGCCCATTGATCTCGAAGTTCACTGGAGGAGAATGGCCCTCAACGAGCTTGGCAAAAACAAGAGAGCACTGCAGCACGTTGATGTCATTGTGAGTTCCTGGCATACCAAAGAAGGAGTGCCAAATTCAGAGGTCCTGTGTGGCTACCGCCTCAAGCACCACACTGCAACCTCCTTTGGCGCCTTTGTACATCCCCTGCCAACCAAATGGGCAATTCTTCCATTTCCAATGCATGCAGTCGATGCTTCCAAGCATCCCAGGAAATCCTCTTGCTGCATTCTGGGCTAGGATCCGAGCAGTGTCTTCCGCATTGGGTGTTCTCAAGTATTGTGGCCCAAACACTGCCACCACTGCCCGACAGAACTTGTAGAAACACTCTATGTTGGTGGACTCGGCCATGCGCCCATAGTCGTCGAGTGAATCACTGGGAGCTCCATATGCAAGCATCCTCATAGCTGTCGTGCACTTCTGGATGGAGGTGAATCCAAGAGCGCCAGTGCAATCCATCTTGCACTTGAAGTAGTTGTCGAACTTCCGGATGGAATTCACAATCCTGAGGAAGAGCTTTCGGCTCATCCGATAACGGCGCCGAAATGTTTTCTCGCCATGAACTGGAGCATCGGCGAAGTAGTCGGAGTAGAGCATGCAGTAGCCTTCGAGACGATGTCGGTTCTTTGCTTTCACCCGCCCCGCCGCCGAGCCACCTCACCGCGGCTTTTCATTGCTCGCCAGCAGCTGGGCGAGGGCGGCGAGCACCATGAGATGCTATTCTTCCTGGACGTCGGCCGCGGCTTCCTCCTCCAGCAGCGCGGCGAGCTCTTCCTCGTCATCCGAGTCCATCGCCGAGACAGGCAAAACGCCGAACACCTTGCTCTCGGTGGGCGTGTACCCACCGCTAAACCGCGCCTCCGCGGCCGGAAACGGCGGCCGGAAACGCCCAGCTGCTGTGGGAGGGGCTGCCGCGGCGAAGCGCTGCTATTTTCCGGCGGGGAATGGCTATCTAGCGGAGTAGGGCGGCGGCCGTCGCCGGGATATAGCTAGTGGTGGCCGAGGGGCACGGGGGGTGCGAGGCGAGTCGGGGGAAGAAAACCTTGACTTTTCCCCTGTCGGTGTGGGCCAGGCGTGCTTTTCCCTAGCACCGGAGCCCCCAACTGCTCCCCAGCGCGCCGGGTTCGGCCTGTGACCGTAGGGCGGAAAAAAGGTCCGAACCGGCGATTTTCAGCGTCCTGGGGGCGCGACTGGGCCGTTTTTTCGGCGCCGGCGCTGAAAAAGTGGCCTGGGGGGGCTGTTGGGGGCGCGGCTGGAGATGCCCTCAGGAGGAGGAGGCGGCGCGAACACGTCGTGTTGGGCGTGTGAGGGAGGCGTTGCCGCTAAAATAGAGAGGTGGGGAACTTCATTACATTTTATGGTTAGAGCCAATTTCGTCCGTCGCCGTTCATTTATGGTTAGAGCCAATGGGGCGACCAATTTCGTCCGTCGCTGTTCATTTGGGTCGGCGCAGACACAAAAGTCGGCCCAAGCGCTGAACCAAATAGACGCGCGTCGGCTTTTCGTCCACGGGCGACTCATTTCCGGCCCATTTTTGAGCCGGATTTGCGCTGGCGCAGACACGAGACGGACACGCGCGTGCTCGCCCTCTCCCCTCCTCGGGCCAACTGGTCGATGGCACATTGGCCTCCCCTCTCCCCCCAGCCAACAGCAACCCTCGCCCGCCTCCTTCGTCGCCGACGCCGCCGCCCATTTTTTGCCGGCGACTCTGTAGTTATAGCCGGTGTTGACTACACTTGAGTGAATTCGATGGTGGTGCTACTCGACAACCGGTGGATGTGGGCTGCCACGGCGTGGTGGCGGCCCATGGCGGTGGTCTGCGTCGTTTCATGGTGCCGGCTGGACTTCTTCGGCGTCTGTCTGTCGGTGAGTGCCCTTGTTGACCTTCGATTCCTCTCCCTGTCGTTTGGGAGCTACCTTCATCGGAGGGTTGGCCCTCTCTCAGCTGCAGCCCATCGCTTGTCTCGCGCCCGGTAGCAGGACCGAGCTCGTCTCGTGCCCGACAGCAGAACTGGACACGTCTCGCGCCCGACAGCAAGATCGAGATCGTCTCGCGCCCGGCAGTAAGACCTGACTCGTCTCGCGCCCAGCGGCAGGACCGAGCTCGTCTCACGCCCGGCGGCAGGACGGGTTGATGGTGGCCAATTTTGGCCAGCCTATTGGGTCTTGACGCTGGAGACTGCTCAGGGGTGCTAAAGGCAGTTCCTTTCCATTCGTCTCTTTGATTGGGGTAGCGGCGGGTGGCGGTTGAGGTGGCATCGAGGTCCTGGATGCCGGGGCGGCGTTGTCACGGTGCTCATGGGCAAAGCCCGTGGCTTGGTGCTGCCTGGTGGCCATGGCCGTGTCGGCGGCGTGGTAGCCAGGGTGTGGCGTTCGGTGACGGTGAATATTGGCCGGGGTGAAAACCTATTCTATCTTCAAACGGACCGGCGGGGTCGAAGCTCGTTCCCTTCTTGAAGGCGTCGTCGCGGCTCTCACTGCCTGTCGTGTTGCTTCCAGGGGAAACTCTAGCCCTTGGGTCGGGCGGTGGCGGCGCTTCGGTATCGTAACCTTCCTGTAGGCACCGCCTTGGAGCCCACGGTTCATCGTATGTAGCTTCTTCTCTTCGCGGTGACGTGTTCACGGTTGAGGCCCCCGGTTGCTCTTGTAGTCTAGGGGTGGTGTTGCTGCGCTCAGCGCCTATGTATCCTACCTTGGGTGTGTGCGTGTGTTCTGGCGGCGTGCGGTGTACTAGGTTGTTGATATCTTTGTTTTATATCTATACCAATATAAAAATCTATATCCAAAGGGGCAAATCCAATTAATCTCGGCCATCAAATCATGTCAATTCAACGACCTAGACTGCTTTAATGTCGAGCGCTCAACACGTTTAGCGTGCAGTTAATTTCATGTCAAATATAGTGCTAATCATATAATAACACGTAAATAATATCCTATTTAATATCCGCATGTACTTAATATACTTTCAAATTGATGTGCAATGCATATACACATTAACTAGTATAAAACAGGGCAAAAGTCTTTTTCGGTAAACTTTAGAAAATTTGTGGCGGGCGCGTGGCAATTAAGCGTTGATGGGCTGGCTGTAGTCGGCGGGCCATGTGCAGCGCTCCAGGCCCATTTCCGGAAACGTGAAACAAATCCACCAGCAACTTGCTGCTTTCCCACCCCACCCCTCGTCAAAATGGAAAAGAAAACTTGGCTGCTTTCCCACATCCTGCTCCTGCAACCACCATTCCGCGTTTTGCTAAAACGAAAAGATTGATTCTACGTCTAGCAATGAACCCAGCAAGTTAAATATATAAAACGCTATGATTACATAGAATGGAAGGAAGGCCTTCATCACAGCGTACTAATTCATGTCATGACATGCATTGAAACAAGCTTAATTACTGACTGTTCTTAGGTTGTGCAAAGGTAAATAACCTTGTTGGATAAGCCCTGTTCAGAGTAACCAAACTACTCCCATACTAACTGCTTAAGCTCTACCTAGCATAGCATGGAAACAAGCTTACTAAGTTATACTACCACTTCGTCTACCAGATGGATTACTACTCAGCCCATCTCTTTATCCACAGCAGCATCCGCTAGAATAGCTACGAAGCAGCAGCACTCCCTGCACTGGCGCTGATCCCCATCACCTTGCTGCTCCCAGCTCGAAATCCTGCCAATAACTGACGATATTGTATCAAGATCAGTAGTGATGAGCATGCTGGTGCGTGCATGTTCGACACAGCAGCTTGCGATAACAACTAAATGGTGGAAATAAATCACATATCATGCATGCTTCAAACGGCAGTTCCAAGATGCAAATTAAGCGTACAGTGTATTCTGTTCCATATATATATCTCAATACAGTCATGAAAATATCATCAACGTACGTCTATATGTCCTGCTTTGAGGTCATTCTATTCTTGCACCTTATTTTTCATTGACTGTCAATCCTTTCTGAGTAAATGCATCATGCATGGCATTTCAAGTTGAGACAAGAAAAACCCCAAGAGTGCAAAAATCCAGGAGATCAAGATCTTTTTAACTATTCTGTCAATTTGTACCATCCATTGAAAAACTCCCTTATCCAGAGAGAAAATACAGATGATAAAAACACTGACCCTAAGCTGCAGCAACGACTGACAGTTCAGCACAAGAATAACATTGATGGTTGGTGATGAAAACAATATTACGGTTCAGTTGATACTGGCAACATGCAGAACCCACTGATAAATTCTATCGGACTTGAACACATTAATTACTTGCGACCTCTTCTGCCAATTTTGTTTGTACGAAAACGCAATGTTAATTCAGAACTTAATTAAGATGCAAACAATCCTAGCAGGATGCATGACCTTCATGTGTGGGTTAATGCCCGTTACCTGAGTAGGTGAAGCCGCGTGATCTGCCTCTGCCGCGATGATGTCGCTGGGCCTGGGATTCATCCTCCGCAGCGCCATTCCAGCACGCAAATAGATGAGAGCGAAACATGACCAGATGCCCAGATTAGACGCGTCGTCAAGAAGGTCAGAAATCTCTGGAAATAGTCCACACAGCTGAAGAGTCCACGAGATGAATCCCAACCAAAATGACCAAGCAAAAAGCCGTGCAGCTGCCCTGCCTAGCGGAGACGGAGGGCTTTCAGGGGCACAAGAAAGCCGCTCATCGAAATCCTTCATGAGGAGGCCCTCCGCCAGCTATAATATTTGACAATGGACAAGAGCGTCAGAAGCTAAACCATGGGAGAGCAGAGAGAGGGTAGTAGCATAGCAGCAGGGCCGGGAGGTGACGACAAGAGACGCACCTCGCTGCTGCTCCCTGCTGCGCGCAGGAAGAAGAGCAGGAACGCCGGCGCTGAAAGAAGCAGGGAGGCTGTAAAGATGCATCCCGTGATCTCGGACAGGACGGATCTCGCGGCGTAGTCGCCGCCGCAGACCCGGACCGCGACCGTGTCGAAGAAAATTGCCGCGACGATCACGTACAACGTGCCCAGGAACAGGTGGATGAAGGCATCCGCAGCGGCGCAGGCACGGCTGCTGCGCGCCAGTGCGTCCACGGCCTTCTTCACCACTGCCGGCGAGATCGCCGCTATGTCGGCAGCGAGCTTGCAGACCGCCTCTTCGAACATCATGGCTGGGCTGCGTGCAAGTCAGTGACGTGAGTGTGTGTGCTCGCGCAGGAGCGCGCGGGTGCAAATGAGGTTGAACAGAGGAGCCGCGGCACGATCTCGAGCTCGCTGCCATGGAAAGCCATGGCGGCCGTGGCTTCGGACTTCGGTGTCCGGTTTGCACGGGACGGCGGCTACAGGGAAAAAGCGCACGGCAGAGAGAGAGGAAGGAGATACGGGGGCACACTGACTCACCGCGCGCACAAGGTTGAAGTCTTGAAGAGGACGTAGGCTGGCCGGAGCGGATCAAGGTAGAGGAAGAAGCCGGCGACGTTCGGGAAGTAGAGGAAGAAGCCTGCGACGTCCAGGAAGTAGAGGAAGAAGCCAGCGACGTTCGGGAAGTAGAGGAGGACGCGGACGTAGTCGTTCCCGGCTCCTCCGGTCGTACAGCTTGCGGGGGTCGACGGGGGCGGACGAGGCGCTGCTTCTCGCGGCTTCGGAAGGCTGGAGACGGCGGGGATAACGCCGGAGCAGATCTCGCGCTCGCTCTGTCCGTGGCGACGGCGGCTATGCGTGCGGGAGCTTACCTTGATGAGGGGAGACGAGAAGAGGGTGGGAATGGAGAGAGGAGGGGCGATTAGGGCTGTCGGCGGCGTTATATAGACTCCCTAGGACGCATTTTACAACGATTAATCTATGTACTCCCTCCGTTTAAGTGTGTAAGTCACCTTACAAAAATCAAATAATCCCAAAATACTTAGGCATGGTATATTAACTTTCTCCTTGTTTTTTGTTTTGTGACATATCAATCAATAAAAGATGTGGGCCATGCATGCTTTCAATGACTTGAGAGTACCAAACATGACATGTACCCCCTCCGTCTAGGTGTGTAAGTCACTTTATGAAAATCAATAATCTCAAAACACTTAGACACGGTACATTAACTTTCTTCTCTTTTTTGTTTTGCGACATATCAACCAATAAGAAATGTGAGCCGTGCATGCTTTCAATGACTTGAGAGTACCAAACATGACATGTAGTAATTAGTTCATTGCATGCAATGCTATTAATTAGCAAAAAGACATTAAGTTTTCTCGTTTTCCTTCTCGCCTTAGTCGCGGTGAACAATGTAAGATGACTTACACACCTAGACGGAGAGAGTAGTGGTTAGTTCATTGCATGCAATGCTATTAATTAGCAAAAAAACATTAAGTTTTCTTGTTTTACTCCCTGCCTTGGTCGCGATGAACAATGTAAGATGACTTACCCACCTAGACGGAGGGAGTACGAATGTGACAAGCTTTAAATGGACCGTAGTCCAAGTGTGTGGAAATAATTGATATATACTTTCTTTGTCCCAACCAAAATAAGGCCTTTTTTGGTTCATAGGATAGGATTATCGTAGGAATAGGAATTTTGTAGGAAATGAGATAACATGTATCTCAAATCCTATGAGTAGGAATAGGAAACGAGATGTCATTTGGTTGACACCAAAGGAATTTTTTCATTAAGTCTAGGCTCATTTTTATTTTCCTATGAAATGTGGAGGATAGGAACCAATCCTATGTAGGAATAGGATCCATTCCTATAAACCAAAGGGCTCTAAAAGAAAAAATCATATAAGAATCCTATCCTCTAGAATTCCTATGAAATTCCTCCAAACCAAAGGAGGCCTAAGTGTCTTAATCTTAGTACAACTTTAGTACGGAGGGAGTATTTTTAAAATAGTGTTAGCTTTTGAATTGCCCAATCGGTGATGGACAAATCATTCCGTGTGGTACCGTGGTTGTCAAGTTGGTGGTTGTGGAGCTGCATCATGGAGTCATGAATTCGAGCCATGGATTGGTGAGTGAAGAAGACAAAAACCCTCCTTGCCCGTTTTTGGATAGCCTAGCAGAGATTGTAAAGTTTAATTTCTTCGCCCCGCAAAAGAAAAAAAGTTTAATTTCTCCGGCAAATGGCGTGGTGCACCAGTACATACACATACACATAGAAAAAAAAGGTAGAGTAGTAAAAGGTGGTGATTGTTAATTATAAAGTTTAAATTATATGGAAATCCAAAAGGAAAAAATATGTTTAATTGGAGCCATATACATTCAGCAATGTTTTATAGTGACCATAACTGGTTTTAATTACATAATTTTTACAACATAAAAGTTCCTCCTAACTCTTCCAAGAATACAATTCCTTGACTGATTACAGTACGATTCTTCAACATCAATTGTATCCATTGGTATCTAAAAGGTTCTTATATTTCAAATAGCACAAAGTGCCTGCAATGCTCAATTTTGATATATTGCAGTACCCTAAAGGTTTTTTTAGAAAGGCTATGAATTTATTCCTCCGTAATAGGGTTACAATTGGTTGCCAAGAGCCTGGAAATACAATCAAGATGATGATGTAACCAATAGGCGGTTTGACCATCAATTCTACAAAAATTTGCCAAGCAATTGAACCCTATTATGCTCACGATAAATTTTCAGGAGGATAAACTATGGCCTTCCAATAATCGTGGTCCATATGCAATATCCTAGAGGTTGTTGCCTAGATTTCTCTTTCTAGTGACGGTGATGGACTTGCGAATACAACTTTTTTCTCATCTTTCTAGATTTCTCCTAACTCTTCAAGGAACACAATTGTTTGGGCGCTTTGGTGCGGGTGGCACGGGGATTGGGGTCGACTTGCTGCTCCTTTCTTCCTCCACATCATAGGGCAGGTTTGTCTATATATGACCAAAACTACAGTCGAGATGCATCTTGGTCACTGGTTGAGAACGAGAGGATCGAGTGTGCACGGTTCGGTGACGGGCGGCCATGGCTTCATAGGCAGCGGCCTCTACCTGGAGTTGCTCAGCTGCTGGGTATTGGAGGTTCGGTCCCTCGACCCGTGTGCCTCCTCCTCCTCGCCTCGACAAATCCTCCACGCTGGTGCTGATTTTCCTATGATTCTGTCCCTCGCTTAAATTACCATGGGTTTTTTCGTCGATATTAGTGCCACTGTAGAAAGGAGTTCAGCTATTGTATTGGACTAGTAAGTGTGCACGTGCAACGCACGTCTATTTAAATTAATAAGTGTGCACACGCAATACGCATCTATTTGGATTAACATATTATGATAAACTTAATACAAGACAATTTATTCATAAATTTGAAATTTCCCTATAAAGTACACGATCTCTTATTTCCAACTCGTATAAATAATTTGAAATATCGTTTCTCCTTAATCAACATCTCTCCTGTATTAAAAGACCACCCACTTTTCTTAATGTATAAAATTCAAAATTATTTAGAAGATTCATCATGATTTTTCATATGCACACATTTATGCAAGTATAGTCACACATGAAAATGTCACTTACGACAGGCTAAGGAACCGTTTTAGTGCCAACAAATTCCAGTCAAGAATTACACAAGATCGTCATGAACATATACAGAGAGAAGTGACCTCTCTTTCTCCGAGATTGATCGAACAACAAGTTTTTGTATATATCTATCCGACACTACTACATATATACAATATAACATCTCTTATAATCCCTAACATCTAAAATCAATTTCAACTTCCACATGGCATTCTCCGTCTTTATGTATGACATGGTCAAGAAAGAATCCCGCCAATTCCTCTTGAATTGCTTGTATGTGATCATGTGGTATGAGTTCATTCCGCATCTGTCACATCTAATCTAAAGAAGAGGGTCAATACATATATATGAAAGAAACTCAACACAATTGATGGTAATAAAATAAAATTCTGAATATTGTTTATGTACTAAATGACATGAGAATTACCATGACCACAAAATATCCTACATTCATCATCATCATAATCAACATGCAGTTTTTGCTTCTCTTGTATGTAGTCCAAGTTTTCTATCAGAAAAACATATTAACTCAACTGTAGATAAAGACGGTATGAAAATACTCATGTAAAATTACAATTGCCATGTATCTGCTGGACAAACAAATACACTTATGCAAACTTCAGGCTTTTTTAGTAAAACTTATGCGAACTTTAGTTTTTTTCATTAAAACTTATGCAAACTTCTGGGTTTTTTTTTCAGTGAAACGTAATTTCATGACTGCAAGTAAGGTCTTGGTTCTGCGAATTTGTCTGTAAGTTCACTATGTAGTGGTGAGTTGGCCATGTAATAACCGGTAGTCAGTACTTAAAAAATAGGGATGTCTGTTACAGGTACGCGAAAATCAGTGAAAAAATAAAGAAATAAAGAAGGTGAACGTCTCTGTGTGTGCTCCAGCGCTCCTCTGTTTCTCATTGCCTCATCTCTAGTTCCTGTACTTCTAGATGTGTCATCACCGGCAAGGTAGCGATGACAGTAAAAAAAACAACACTCGGTACTTACCTGATTAATGCGTGCGTGTGGTGCGTTTGCGTGAAGGCGAGCGTCTCCGTCGTTCAGGCCTGCGAGCGGCCGCGACGACCGTGTCCTCTCACCAGCTGGGCGGCATTGTCGAGTAGGTGAGTCAGTCGTCCAGCTTTGAGGCGGCGGCCTCCACGCACCGGGATTAGCTTTGGACGACGTCGTCCACGCGCGAGTACCGGACAAGCGTGTCCAATGGATCAGCATGCGTCAGAGATGAGGGAGTCGACGGTGGCTTCAGGCGAGTGAGATGGGGCCGTGATTAGCTTCACCTGTTGCACAGTGGCCGAGACCTGCACCGCCCTGGGGACGATGATGGTTGGCGACCAGGCGAATCTGCATGCATGGCTGTGGGGGCAGATTTTTTTTGGCCCGCTTATACTGGTCCAAGATACTCAGCGTTGCCCCCACTTGAAGGACCTCGGCGGTGGGTGGTTGTCAGCGTGGGTGTTGTGGATGGAGCTGAAGTCGACGTGGATGTCGGTGGTTCCCGGAGAGCATGCCCAGGATGTGGACGAAGTCGTTGCAGTCAGTAGAAGTGTGTTCGGAGGAAGCCGCAGCTCCTCCTCGCGTGTCTCCCATTGTGGCTCGCTTGGGTGGTGGGCTGGTGACGGCTGGTGACTCGCGATCACGATTCCCTGATAGGAGACGATAGGATGCGCTCGCGATTAGTTTCCTAATAATTAGATGCGTTCGTGGTTAGTTATCTAATAGGATGCAACCATGATTAGTTTCCCAATAATTAGATGCGTCCGTGATTAATTTCCTAATATGATGACTCGTAATTATTTTCCTAATAATAGGATGCGCGTGCGATTTTTTTCCTAATAATAAGATGGGTTTGTGATTAGTTTCCTAATAATTAGATGTGTCCGTGATTAGTTTCTTAATAGGATGTGTCCGTGATTATAGTTTCCTAATTGACCAGGCTTGGACTTTCATATTTTCCTCCGCGGTGGAGTACGGCCAGTCAATGTAAATTGCTAAGTGCACAAAGAGAACAGATTCGATTAAGGCTAGCCGTTAGATTAAGTTTAGTGGGACTAATCATGCGGTGGTAATATATCCGTGTACATTTTGTGGGGTGCACTTAAAAAAATAATGTTTGCTCTTTTATAAGTAGTAGTATAGATAAGTTTCACTTCGTTATTACAACCAGGGTGTCATGCAGGCTTTGTCAAATTCGGAACTGGCTAGATCTTAGTATGGCCCCCTCATCGAAGAGATCAAAGAGCTTCTCTCCTCACAGGATGAATTAATTGTGGTTTGGGCTAGTTTTTTTTAGAAAAGGGGATACCCCGGCCTCTGCATCATATCGATGCATACGGCCATCTTATTAAACCAAATAAGTTTCAACAAGGTCTCAAAGTCTCCTACTGAAAAGTGAACAAAGCTCACACAGAGCCAACATGGGCTAGAAACACATACTAGCCATATAAAAGACGCCACAACCGGCTGGCTGAAAAAGAGATAGGTAAACTAATTGCCTATCCTATTACATGATCGCCATCCAAACGGTTGAAGATATCCCGAGCTGCCATCTCCCAGCGGATAGATCCAGTAACCAAACGCTCCCTGGCCTCCGTCGGAGTGAGTAGCGACCACGAACGAATCAACGCCGTGGCTCTGTAAATAACCTGCAAAAAATGAATATGTGTTGTCCTGTTAAAAACCAAATCATTTATGCAATTCCAGAGCGCCCGCACCAAGGCACAGACTCCTACACGAATATATCTCGCTAACTCGGGCTCTACCCCGTTAAGCCACGTTCCAAATAACGTGTTGACTGAATTCGGTGGAGTAATATTAAAAGCAATATGGATCGTCCTCCATAAAACTTTAGCTAGCGGGCAATCAAGAAAAAGGTGTTTGATCGTCTCATCCCGATCACAGAAACTACACCTAGTAGATCCTGTCCAATTACGCTTTGTCAATTTGTCCTTGCTTAAAATAACTTGTTTATGCAGAAACCACATAAACACTTTGATTTTCAAAGGGACTTTGACAGCCCAAACATGTTTGAAACTAGGAATCGAGCTTGAATTGATAACATCAACATACATTGATTTAACAGTAAAAACTCCAGACCTAGTAAGCTTCCAGCACAATTCATCTGGTTGTTGGGAAAGCTGAATGTCCATCAGTCTCCTTACTAGATGCAGCCATTCTTTCCAACGATTACCCACTAATGCCCTTCTGAACTGAATATTAAGGGGGATCGATTGTAACACATAAACTAGCTAGCTAGGAATGGCTGCTTGAATAAGTTATGTAAGACTTGGTTTTATGTTCCACCGAATTGTATTTGTGACATTGTCGTGGCTGAGGCCACTTAAATAATAAAAGGCAGCAAGGTCTAATCTCAAAAATAAAAAAATCGCGGTGTATCGTTTCTTCATGCAAGGCATCGTCTCAAAATTGTGTTTCAGCAACAACTAGGCCACCTAGCTTGACACTTTGCTGCAAGCCTTCCACTGCAAGCATACTATTCTTTCAGACCCAAGGCATCAACTCTTGCACCGGAATGGACTAGCATGCATGATGCCGTGACCACAAAAGCAGTCACGTAAGTAGTTAAAGGGCAGCATCGATAGAGACGGAGACGATGGAGACGTGAGGGTGGTGGCCCTGCCTCACCCATGCGTGAAGCTTCCTGGAAACGAGTCATCACTCGCGTGTCGAGAGTTGATTGAAAGCGCGTCTATGGGGCCGATGTGCTTGTCAAAAAAATGTAAGGGCAAAAAAGAGAATAAAGGAGAAAGCATGTCATCGCCCGTAAGTGCAACCGGGAAATACCCTTGATTGTATGTGCACTCTATATGGATTTATTTATTTTACAAAAAAGTCAAAATAGTTCAGAAATTTTTAGAATAAATTTGACTTTCTTTTGCACTAGTATATAAATTTGACCTCTTCTGCCAATTTTGTTTGTACGAAAGCGCAATGTTGATCAGAACTTAATTAAGATGCAAACACTCCTCGCAGGATGCATGACCTTCATATGTGGGTTAATGCCGGTTACCTGAGTAGGTGAAGCCGCAATGATGTCGCTGGGCCTGGGATTCATCCTCCGCAGCGCCATTCCAGCACGCAAATAGATGAGAGCGAAACATGACCAGATGCCCAGATTAGACGCGTCGTCAAGAAGGTCAGACATCTCTGGAAATAGTCCACACAGCTGAAGAATCCACGAGATGAATCCCAACCAACATGACCAAGCAAAAAGCCGTGCAGCTGCCCTGCCTAGCGGCGACGCTGGTCTTTCATGGGCACAAGAAAGCCGCTCATCGAAATCCTTCATGAGGAGGCCCTCCGCCAGCTATAAAATTTGACAATGGACAAGAGCATCAGAAGCTAAACCATGGAGAGCAGAGAGAGGGTGGCATAGCAGCATGGGTGAGGTGACGAGATCATGACAACATGTATTATTTTGTCTTGGGATTTCCTGAGTATTCAAAACATGAAACTCTATGAAAGATCATGACAACATGTATTTTTTTGCATAATATGATCATCGAGAATGAGAGAGAGGACCCAAAGAACTTTCAGTATCCGTTCAATGGCCACCCAGCTGTGGAGCCAGAGCATAACCCAAAAAGGATCGAAGCCTTCCTCCAAGCAAACCAAAGGATCGAGAACCGTCGAGATCACAATCGACTTCAAGAAGATCTTATTGAGCATCAGTGGCACCTCCATATCAATTGATTCATATTCTTTAATCATGTTTATTTGAATTCTTAGTTTATTTGGACCGCATATTCTGTTTGAATTTGAATGTTTTATGTTTGAGAACATTATATTTGTTGTGTGTTTGAATTGTGTGCACTTCATCATTCAAGTTTCAATTTTTATGTTTCGTAAATTTGAAAATTTCTGAAAACAAAAAAGAATTAGAATAGGGGATATGCTAGATATAGAATAGTGATTCTCTAAAAAAATAGTAAAGTGGGATAGTTAGATTTTTTTTCTTCTAGTTTTAGTATAGGAGACCGGCTAGAGATATGCCCTAAGCATGTGCCCGGATTTGCACAGCCAATGCAAGCTCCAACTTTGCTTCTACTATATCCTACTGACATGCAGCTACCTACTCTGGATTGTGTTGTTCTGGTCTTGCACTGGATAGTTAGAACTAGTGGTTGGGGCGCCACCTGGTGGCGCCTCTTAAGGTAGGATTGTGCGCACTAATCAAGCTTTAATATTTGTTAACGTGTCTGTATGGTAGTAGGCTTAGTTTAGTAAGAAAACACAAAGCCTAGATGACGCAGTATTATTTGGAGCCTAACACAACCTTTTATACTACATGTATCATCATGATAAAATTATCCTCAAGAGGGTTACCACCCAGAAAAAGAGCCTAAGACAACTTTTTCTATTACATGTATCAGCGTGATAATTATCCTCAAAAGGGTTACCACCCAGAAAAAACTATGTACTTAACACTTAGAAGAGCTAGTGCATTATGGCTAGTGTAATTTCACAGAAACAATAAGCTAAAAATATATACTAGAAGAACAGGCACACTTTGCCGCGCTCGGTTATAGCTTCGTCTGGCCTTTACATTGCAGCGGTATTATCAAACTGATATTGGCATGAATGCTCCAATGTTAGATACATATAATACACAATGGTTTAGGTGCATACAATGGATATTTTCAACGCTCGATTGATTACCAGTTGACACATAATTCCTCAAACAAATATAAAAGAAAGTTTTTCAGTGTTAAGATTTTTATTAGGATACAATTTTAACTGACTGTAGACTGAAGAAAATATTGTAGGTTGGATAAGGAACTTCAATAAAGGGATGCATTGCATCTCACTCACCTTTCTATTAGTACACACGGATAAAGAGCAGATCACAACATCATCAATTTTGGTTTGAGAATATAATTATATGGATGCTGAGAACAACCTAGAGATCTTTTATGCACCAAACAAATATGCATGCTATTCATGTCAGTATTTCAAATCAAGGAACAAAAACAAATGAGCGAACTAAGATAGACGACATCAATCACATCCTGGTACCTCTGAAAGATAACAAATGTTCTGCCTGATCGGAGACCAAATAAAGATCCAATAATTGGACCAGAGAAAAATGCCACTACTACAGAACGGAACTATGAAGAAGGGGCGGACTATTTTAAAATCACCATCCAGAAAACTCGGAGCATGCAAACTGCACATACTACATAACTGTATGCATATTCAGCACGAAAGCTCATACATATTGTTCTTGGATCTGGAAGGCCAGCTCCCATGAGATGGCCTCCCCTGAATGGATGAATCAACAGATGATCAGCCAGCCGTAGCAGCTAGGCCCACTTCAAGCCTCTCGAACAGTTAGCTAACGTATCAGGTTAGCCATCTCACCTCTGGGCTCTGTTTTTCAGTATAGTACTGATGCAAAGCTATTCATGCTTATACTTCACATAATAAGAAATGAATCATTCCTACAATGCTCAAACTAAAAGAATGCCGAGTAGAAGTCCATAAGTTGCATCAGAATCATTTCTGAAATGAAGTCTAGAAACGGCACCTTGATAAGCAACAGATCATGGATTATTGTCAAAAACAGAATGAAGTCTGTTTTAAACCTTCAGTTTGTAAACCTCGTCGCAAATGAACCTTCACCTTTCAATCCCTGAAGTCTGTACCCTGTACTCTCCGATCCCGGTCAATCTCAACCCCCGATCCTGTCTATAACAATTTGGCTCACCGGAAAAAGATCTATCCCGGCCGAGATCATCCTTTGGTCTCAATGACTGCATGGGTCCACATGTCATATTCATCTTCTTCCTTGATCTCTATCTGTATCTCGCGAGAAACCCGTCAGCTCATTCGTTGGGCATTTCGACGGGCTTGCTGCAGGTCATGTACACGACCGACACTGTCCAAGACCAGCACCTAGCATCACCCCGCCGCCCATCGACATCGGTTCAGCACACGCAACACCTGCCAGTCCACGCCGCCTATAGACACGGCATTACTGTGCCCCCGCTGCAAGCCTCGTGGCCCTGCTCTGGGCGTGCTCAGGCCTGCTCCCGCAGCTCGTCTTTTCCTCCAGCTACACGTATTGCAAGGTTGTGTAGGCCACTAGATCGATGACCTCGGCTTCGTGCGTCGTCGGCTCCATTGAGTGCCCGTACTGACGACGATGTTGTGCTTCGATTAGTCGACGAGGCAGACGAGGTCTTCCAAATCGCGCGTCTTGCTGGTGATGTGATTCTTACAGTGACGCGCCATCCACCCGGCACGGTGAGCGGCATGCACTCGTTCGGCCTGGTATGCTCTGGCGGCAGAGCAGCGACCTAGCGCGGGCATTGGATGAAGAAATCGAGGGAGAGGGAGTGACTGGTGCCCATCCAGGGAGGCGGGAATACGAACGCGAGTCATGGGGAGCCACATGGGTTGTCGTAGCTAGCCCGGAGGCATGGTGAGCTGCCGAAGAGTGCACGCACACAAACTGTTCGACGGAATGGTGGCCGCTACGGGAGGTCCTTAGGTAGCATGGTACTATGGTAGCACTACGTCGGAGATGAGCGAGGTGTCTGAGGTCGCACTCTTACGCTCGTGACGCCCGCGTCGGCTCCTCCCTTCGACCCTCGCGGCGACGTACTGCCTGGCGCAGCAAACGAGATAGCATCAGGACTCAGCGGAGCTCACCACGACTCCTCTGCTTTCATATACGGATATACCACACATCACTGGTGTATTGGAGCAAGTTAGCATGTGCAATTCATTGCAGGCACACTACGATTTATTAAGGCCGAGAGCGCATGGGCATATGAATACATAGAGCTAGCTATTGGTTGGTTTGTTTCAGAGGATTTAACATTGCAGCCATAGTCGCTGGCCTCGTCTCCCTGCTGCTATCGTAGGCGGTCGAGGCCTTCTCGGACCTGGTCAGTCGGTCGACAAGAACGACACGTCTGTCTTGCGGCAGTGGTAACAGGGCTGCGACCTGGAACACTTGCCACGGCCATCGGTTCGATCTTAGATGCTCCCCGCAAAAAAAAAAAATCCATGGCGGACGAGGACGGCGAAGTGGTAGATGAAGATAAATATGCCGTGCGGGGTTGACATGTGAGTGAGACTAGTCTGTGATCCCAGCCGGGATATATTTTTTCAGGTGCGCCAAACAGGTGTAAGGTTAAGATTGACCGGGATCGGTGAGTATAGGGTGTAGATTTCAGGGATTCGAATATGGGGATTCATTTGCGACGAGCTCTATAAACTCGAGGTTTAAAACAGACTTCACTCCTCGCTCGATGCACGAGAAGCGGCTGCCGGATGCACGAGAAGCGGAAAAACATGTTACGATTCAGAAGAAAACGGCTGCCGGATGCACAAGAAGCGAAAGCTCATTACGATCTACCCAGCCAACAGGCCCCCAATAGTCCTACTTATGGGCCTACTCGCTACAGCCGATCTCTCTCTCCCAAAAAAAAAAAACGACTTTACGAGCGAGAAGCCGAGAACTACTTACCCTCATGGCCCTCCTCTGGTCATCCCCGATTACATTCCGAGGTAAGCCCACCGCCCACCGCGACTCCACTATACTTTTGGCCGTCCACACGTGTTTCCCTACTGCAGCAGCCTCATGGCCCCTCGTCTGGTCATCCCCGATTACATTCCGAGGTAAGCCGTAAGCCAGAAGCGCAGAATAAAAATAGGTGAACGAAAACCTAGTTAAGGTCATCTCTTTTTTGATACAATCGTTCTCTTTTCTAATTCTTTTGATGTTTTCATATCGTCTTGAATGCAATCCCTACTAGTACTGCAAAGCAACTAGATTAGGCATGCACTTTATTTTAATCAATATCAATAGGATTAACACACTACTCATAATCTAATTTCTAATTCTAGCACTAATTCTTTGCTGTGTACTCTCCTGCTACACTACTAGCATATTTCATTCCAAGAAAGAGTCTCGATTGATTTTTTTTGGCAAGAATACACTCAATGGATCTAGAGATTTTGTTTCAAGAAATACTAGATACATAGATGATGCTTTTCGACATATGATCAGTTTACTATTTCAATACAATTCGAACAAAAACAAGTTTATTGTTTCAGTACTACATTTACTCTTTAGCTCTAAATATTGCATCAAATAACATATATTCAAATCTATATAACTAAGTGAAAATATATCTGGTTCTACATTTTTTTGCAAACTTTTGGGCCCCATGTCACATTTCGCACCGGGGCCCCGAATTCCTGGAGACGGCCTGGCCTCACCCATGCGTGAAGCTTCCTAGAAACGAGTCTTCACTCGCGTGTGGAGAGTCGATTGAAAGCGCGTCTAACATGCCGATGTGCTTGCCATCGGTGCCGTCAATGTGGGAACAAAAAAGAGAATAAAGGAGAAAGCGTGTGATCGCCCGTACCCCTTGATTCCTGGTTGTATCTACACTTTATACGGATTTTTGGAAGTCAAAATAGCTCATAATTTTTTTAGAATGTAAATTTGACCTTTTTTTGCACTAGTATATAATTTTTCATGAATGAAAACCAGCGTTTGACTTTAGGGCAAAAAAATTTATTTTCTATTGTAGGTCACCATTCACAATATTTTGGCTGATTTCTTTGAAAAGAAGTCAAAGGGGAGTTTCCTTTTTGTGACTTTTTTTTCACAAATACAATGGAAGGTCAAATTTATTTCAAAAATATTTTCATAATGTTTTGACATTTTATTTAATTACTATTTTCCCATATAGCGCGTAGATACACCCACAGACCAAACGTCCGCCTCCATGTACAACCCAGCTACTTAAATGCCCCCGTGCACTCCGGGTGGAGATGGACGGCTTGATCTGTGACCGTTCACAAAATCACGACCCAGACGGCCCCTCCAAACCGACCCTATTCATCCAGGCCGATCGGCACCCCTCATATGTTGAGATGGGGAGGCTCGGACGTGCTCGATGGTCCATCACGTCAGACCTGACAGACTGGACCCATCCTGAATTTCATCAAATCTCCCCCAACCTAGCCGGACCTACCATTTTCCTCTCCTCTTTTCTCCCTCATCGGCTCCTAGCTCCATCGTCGTCCAAACCCCACAGCACTGTCACCACCACCACAAAACTCCTCCCCGCCATTATAGCCACTCGAGCACGGTCTACACCCAGGACACCGCCACGGTGCATCTCTCGCCTCCCGTCATACACCTTGCCCCCCATGTGCTCGACAAAATGTCTGAGGCAAAATGTTGGATTTTCGGGTTCGTTTGATGAGGAGTATCAAAACAAGGAGCTTGAAGAATTCATTCAAAAAGTGTTCATCGATTTGCCAGACTCGGACAACGAAGATGCTGAGTTGGTGATGGTGGTTAGCATCCAAGATGAAATGAAGAGGGAGTTGGAGCGCATTCTAAACTTCAATGTTCCGACCAAAGGGAGGTGAGTTCTAAACTGGGATAAGGTCGCTGCTACATGACTGTTGTACAAGGACTATTTCCAACCCAGATCAACATTCCTTGAAATATTTTTTTGTCGATGCTTTCATATGTTGTATGGTGCTGAGTTGGCCGACTAAATGGTGATATGTTCAACAGTTAAGTGTGAGGGATATGCCCATGTTGAGATGGATGTGTGGCCACACAAAGAAGGACGGAGTCCGGAATGATGATATTATAGAGTTGGGGTAGCACCGATTGAGGAGGAGCTTGTCCAAAATCGTCTGAGATGGTTCAGGCATATTCTGCATAGGCCTCTAGAAGCTCCAGTACATATCGGATGGCTAAAACATGCTGATAATATCAGGAGAGGCCGGTTAGAGCGAACTTGACATGGGAGGAGTCAGTAAAGAGAGATCTGAAGGAATAGAGTATCACCAAAGAACTAGCCATAGACATGTGTGCGTGGAAGCTTGTTATCCATGTGCCAGAACCATAAGTTGGTTGCGAGATATTATGGGCTTTACCTCTAGCCTATCCAACTTGTTTGGGACTAAAGGCTCGTGTAAACCCTTGTTCTTGTGCGTGGGAAGCGAATGGAGGCACATGATCCATACCCTAGTCTCAAGAAGGATTGTCATGGAAAACTCTCATTCTTTCCTTTCGCCAAAATGCACGGGTGCTCTGAGGATGTTTGCATCAGGTACCATCATCGATGTCGTCGGTGAGATGGTTCGGATGGGGGAGTGAACATGCCCTAATCTCTCACTGTGGTGAAGGTGTATGGAGCGAGAGAACCAATTGGGCAAGACACAGAAAGGTTGATGCATGGCTATAGGAGCCGCAAGAGGTTTTCCAACTATGCTCGGTTTAGTTGATTGCATGCATTGGCAATGGAAGAACTTCCCCAAATGTTTATGCGGAATGTATCAAGGTCACACCAAAGAGGTCATCATCATACTAAAAGTATTGGCATCAAGGGACTTACGGATTTGGCATACTTTTTTTGGCATTCATGGTTCTCACAATGACATCAATGTGCTCCAACAATATCTGATGTTTATGAGACTGATGGGGATGCCCTGCCATGCACCTACACCATCAACGGGCACAATTACAACATGGGGTACTACCTTGTCAATGGTGTCTATCCTTAGTGGGGCGTTTGTGAAGACCATATCCGACCCCATGGCAACAAACAATGGCACTTTGCGCAACAATGAAAGAAGTAGCTAGGAAGGATTTGGAGAGCATATTCAGAGTGCTCCAAGATTGTTGGCGTATTGTTCAGGGAGCTACAACAATGTGAGAATCTGAGACTTTATGGCAGCTGATGACATGTTGTGTCATTTTACAAATACGATTGTCGAGTATGAGGGTGAAGGGGCAGTCCAAACGCATAATTTTGTGAAGCCCAGAGTACAAGTCCCACCTCCAGGAACAAGATGCAAAGCATACTATGAACTTTCTAGAGATGCTTCGGAATCTTCAAGATCAAAAGGTGCACGTGCAACTACTCAATGAACTTGTGGAGCATATGTGGGTCCAGAATGAAAAACCAACAAGTTTAATGTTTTAATTGTGCATTTGGAATAAATTTTATGTTTGAACTATGTATTAAGCTTTAGAGAACGTGGTTGTGACCTATGAGTGTCATCTTTCCCTACGATACGCACCCACTTTGGAAAAAAAAATAATGGATCTCTCCCGGGGATTTATTCCTAGGGAACTTAGATTTTCTAGTGAATCATCAAATGGAAAGAAATGAAAAAAGTTTGGCTTTGTGCTTTTGATTCCGCTCCTAGTGTCGTGGTTGAATTGTGTTAGGTTGTGGTGCTCCCATAGTCCCATGTCTATCTTTCTATTTTATTTTTACATTCATGTTATTGAAGTTTTAGAGGTTCTTGCAGTTTTTCAGGTAAAGGGCACATTTTTATTAATTCCAAGTGAAGCATTAAGGAAACTAGAGAGTACCCAGCGCGGTGCTGTTGGAATAAGTTGATGAAAAATTGGGTAGAGAATATGAGAACCAAAATTAAATATGCATATGACTTTGTATATATGACTAGCAAGATGCCCATGCATTGCACGGAACATCAAGATGCATTTATATGAGTAGTTTATCTTGTGAGAGAAAAGGATGAATGAGGGAAGTCCTTATTTGCAAATGTGGAAAGGGGTGTGGGTATTTTTTAGCAAAATTGTCATAGTTTCCTTTCTATCCGTCAGATATAAATCGGATGGCCTATATTGCAGGATGGCAGGCACACCATCATCACCAACTCTGTTTTTTTATAAGAGTAGAGATACTAGCAAGATGCCTGTGCATTACTCGGAACATCAAGATGCATTTTTTTACAAAACACCTGTTGTGATTGACCCATGCAGGAGTAATCCCATGTGTAAAAACTAATGATATCTCAAGAATTTTATCGGAAAAATGGTATCTCGAGAATTTCATCGAAAAATGATATCTCGAGAAAGATGAGAGATAAGGTGAGGAGGAGTGGGGTGTGGTGGTGACTGGTGGTCGGACTAGGCGGAGGCATGGGGATGGACGGCACCGGCAGCGGCCACCATGCCAGATTGTTCCAGAGACTTCCTTTTTTAATTGCTCGGCAATGAGGTTGTGGGAGATAAGGATGAACGAGGCAAGGCCTTATCTGTAAATGTGGAGAGAGGTGCGGGTTTTTTGTAAAATTGTCATAGTTTGCTTTCTATCCGTCAGATGTAGATCGGACGATCTATATTACAAGATGGCAGGCACACCATCATCACCAACTCGGTTTTTTATAAGAGTAAAGATTGTGTATAGTTGTAAAACTATTAATGAATATAAGTTGAATTGTCGGGTGGTAGGTGCGACATATGCCAACGGGTGGCTTATCATTGTGGGAGCCAGTAAGACATCGCCGGTGCCTGGAAACGGGATAAGGCAAAGACATGCACGCCGGTGGATCTTACCCAGCTTCGGGGCTCTCCGTGGAGATAACACCCCTACTGCTGCTCTGCGAGGTCTCCGCATGCTCACTAGATGAATCAAGTAGCTACACAACGCTCCTTGAGCTGTTTGAGGGGAGGAGGAAGAAGGGCACGGCTCGCCCGCTTCTACTCCCTGTGTGGTGTCTAGAACTAGCGGGGGGTCGAACCCTTTGCATGGGTGCTCCGGGGGGTTTATATAGGCCTACCCCCCGGGGGTACAATGGTAATCCGACTGGGCACGGGCCCAACCATCTGTGATTGCGCTCGCCGGCTTCTGCGCCGGCTACTGGGGCCCGCCGACTGGTGGGTCCCGCCGGCTGCCGGCCCCTTGGTCGACAGGCAGGCCCCACTGTCCAGGGCCTGGTCGGCGGCTGGCTACTGTGGCTTCGTCTTGCTGACGTGGGCTTCATCGTGGTAAGCGTGGCTACAGTACCGCCGCCTGTCAGGCGATTGCTGTAGCCTTACCGCGTCTTGTCTCCTTAATGGGGCGTCCTCTTCGAGGAAGGCGGCAAGCCGGCTGCGGGGAGCCGGCTCTGTCTTGGGCCGACTAGTTGGAGGCGTGGCCGCCTTCGGGCGTCTCTCTGCTCAAAGGGGCCCACCGTCTGTGGGCCACGCTGGCGGCCCGTCATGGGTGATGCCAGGGTCAACATGGCAACAGTGCCACGCCGGACGGGTCGTGCCTAGCCCGTACGGCGCACCATGCCAGGCGTGCTCCGGGATTCAGGGGTGGCAGGCTTTACTGTAGCCACACCCCGTCGCACCACCGTCAGGTGGGTGCAAACTTTGTGGGTACGGTCTTGATCGCTTTATAGGGAGCCGGCTTCTTGGAGTCGGCCTTCTCATGGCCGGCTTCTTGGAGTCGGCCTTCTCATGAGGGCTAAAGTCGGACCGCCTTCCGAAAGCCGGCCTGGGTTGCAGCCAGCTAGGGGAAGGCGGCCCCATGTCTTGGATTCTTGAGAGCCGGGCGAGCTCGTAACTTTTTCAGAAGGGCCAGGGGAAGCCGGCTAGGCTACCCATGGCTATTTACTCCGACAGTAGTCCCTAAAGCTGATCGAGCTCCGAGGTGAGTAGGGGGACGAGAAGCTTGGTCAGCTTCCCATCCTGAAGGGCCGGCTTAGCGGGTGTGCGCCGACTTCAGAGAGCCTCGCGTCTTGTAGGCGAGAGGAGGGGGGCAACCCGCGTGCCGACTGCGGGCCCTCCCGCGGCCACGTGGCGGCGAGATCCTGCGAGCGCACGTGCGCGACGGGACGCCGCCGCAGGCCCGGGCCTGCCACTCGCGAGCCTTGGTCCGGGCGCGGATCTTCCGTGGCCCACCGGGGCCGCTCGCCTTCTCGAGGCAGTTTTGTTTCGCCGTTAAGGCTCGATAATCGCGGGACGTGGGGAGTGGGCACGATCAATCCCCACGGTTCCCCACGCCGCGCTTCCTCGGCTCCGCCACGTGAGCCTATAAGTAGGGGGAGGAGGGAGAGCGACAGATGTTCGCACGCTCCCTCCCGCTCTGCCCCTCCTAACCCTCGTCTTCTTCCTCTCGCTGCCGTCGCAGCTTCCCGTCTCAGCGCCGTCGCGTCTCTACACCGCCTCGCTCCCGTGGCGTTGTCAAGCTCGTGGGACGGCTCCAACGTCCATGAAGACCACGTGGAGTTCCTTCGCCAGACCCGGCGCCTGCCCGGCGCCGACCGCGTACAGGTCGCCTGGCGCCCGCGAAGGAGATCTCGCCGGCGCCGGAGGAGGGCGAGCGGGTCGTCTTCCGCTCGCACTGCCTGCGCGGCTTCGGCCTTCCGGCGAGCGGATTTCTGCGCTCCTTCCTCGACTTCTACAACCTCCAGCCGCATCACCTCACGCCTAACATGGTGATGCTGCTGTCAGCCTTCGTCTCCCTCTGCGAGGGCTTCTTGGGGCTGCTCCCCACGCTGGAGCTCTGAGGGGAGTTCTTCCAGAGCAAGCTCGGCACGGTCGTCGCCGGCGTGCCCGCCCCCTGCGGAGCCTTCATCGCCATGAGGAGGGCGAGCGAGAACAACCCATTTCCGCCCATCCCCCTGATCCAGTCGGTGAAGGTTTGGCAAAGATCTTATTTCTATGTGAAGAACGTCGCCGAGGAAGGAGACTACATCAACCCGCCGGCTTACGTAGCCGGCCCGCCGGCTGGGAGGCAGCCCTCGTGGAGTTTCCGGTCCCGGTCACTGTCTCCGGCCGGGAACGCCGCCATCTCCCGGCTTCGGGTGATGATTCAGTCGGAAGGCCTGCGTGGGCTGACTTGGTGGCCGCCTTCGTGGAGCGCCGGATTCTCCCTCTCCAAAGCCGGCCCCATATGATGTGTCAGATGAGCGGCCGCTTTGACCCAAGCCGGCTGAGCACATGGGAAATGCCCCACGTGGAGGTGGCGCTCATGGTTAATTACATCGCCAACTGCAAGCTCGTCGGGGACTGGCAATACGGCAAGGCACCGTATTCTCGCGCCAATCCTCCGCCCGCGGTAAGTTTCTCTCTTTATCTTCTTTTTGTCATCAGCCGGCTTCATGACGGCCGGCCTCTGACCAGTCGGTTCTTTTGAGCAGAACCCTCTTCTTGCGCCGGCGGCCAGGGCGGCAGGGATTGAACGCCAGTATGCCCCCGACCGCACGGTGGATGACGTTGACGACCCGGACTTGGGGGCGGCCGCCATGGAAGACGCCGTCATGGGGGACAGTGCCGAGCCTGGAGGATCAAGGTTCACCGCGAGCTTCGAGGACTGGCCGGACGATTTCGAAGCCGAAGTCGCTCCGCGGCGCCAGCCGGCGGCCGACCATCAAGGCACGGGCTCGTCTATCGCGTCGGTTGTCGGCAGCGCACAGAAGCGCCGGGCCGCTCTAGGCCTCTTCGGCAGTCGGCCGAAGAAGTCCAAGCCGTCCACCGCGGCGACAAAGCGAGACGAGGCGGCCGCGAAGGCGGCCCGCTTCCGCAAGGCGGTGAAGTAGCCCCAGGCGGTCTTGGCATAAGTCTTCAATTGCCTTGCCGTATTCTCGTCATCATTATCTTTCTCTTCGAACATTCTTCTTAACTTTCCCTTGCTTGCTGGACAGGGCGCCGCTTTCCCTTGAGCGGGGCCCGGGCGGCTCCGTCGTGGGGCCGGCTAGAGGGTCTTCGAGCTCCCGCCGTGTGGACCCCCGTGCCGATCTCAGGGAGGCCACAGAGCGGAACACCCGCGAAGCGCGGGAGGAGCACGAGGCAGCAGAGAAGGCGGCCACCCAGGCGACGAGGGAGCAGGCCAACGCGGCAGTCAAGGCCCACACGGAGGCGGCTACCGCGGAGAAGGGGGCGGAAAGCTGGCGCAGCCAGCCTCCGCTGCTCGCCATTCCTCTCCGAGTCGTAGCCCCCGACACCCCATTGCCCTTGGCGGAGGAGATCGTCCAAGACCCGCCGTTGTTGGAGAGGGGGGAAGACCCCTGGCCTTGGCGGGGAGAGCGCCGCCAGCAGCACCAACCGGAGCGGGCCAAGGCGGTCAGTCATCAGCGGCGCCAGAGGAGCCGGCCGGAGGTGAGCCGGAGAATAGAGCCGGCCTCGAAGTGCAGCCGGTGACGGGCCGGCGCGCAGGGGGAGGCGCCGCTCCGCCGGAGTTGCGCCGAGCCGCGGGCGCAGGCCAGTCGGCGGAAGATCTGGAGGCGGCCAGCACTGCCACATCCGAGTGGACTCCCAGCGGGGGAACTAGCGAGCTGAATGTGGCGGCTCAAGGGGTCCGGAGCCGGCTGCAAGCTCAGGCCGCCCTGCTGCAACAGTTCACCCAGGAGTTCTTGTCAACACGAGTCACTATCCGGGTGAGTCCTTCATTCTTGGCCGCTTTGCTTTCTTAATTCCTTCCATGAGGGCGCGTCAGCGCACCCACTGGGTGTAGTCCCCGAGATTCAGGCCGACTGCTGCGGAGCCGGGTCGGATCTTTCTCGACGGCTACCTTACTTTGCTCTTTTCTGAACCTTCAGGAATATCACAACCTTCGTGCTGCCGCCTTCAACTCCCAGGCTCGGGAGCTGAGCCGGAGGACTGACGACCTGGCCGACAGCCGAAGTAAGTACTCAATCTTGTCTGTCTCCTGTGGGGGCGCATCAGCGCACCCACTGGGTGTAGTCCCCGAGATTCGGGCTGACTGCTGCGCAGTCGGGTCGGATCTTTCTTGATGACTCTTTCTTATTGGTTTTTCTTTTTCCTTGTCTTCAGGGGCCAACGCCGACTTGAGGAAGGAGCTCGGCGAAGCGAAGGCCGCCCTTCATACCAAGGAGGCCGAGTGCGCCGCCTTGGTCCAGGAACGGGATCGCCTAGCCAAGAAGCTGGCCGACCAAGAGGAGAGCCACAAAGCAGCCCTGCAGGAGGCGCAGGAAAGCGAAGCCGCCTTGATGGCGGAGTATGAGATGGCGGCGGCGACTTGGTCTGAGACCCAGCGAGGCCTGGACGAAGGCTTCGGCCGGATCGAGGACTTGATCGACGGTAAGCGGCCTTCCTCGGCCCTCCCCTGCCTCTTGCCGCTTGGGTTTTTTTTGACTTATCTTGAGCTGTTGCTTGTTGTTTCTTGCAGATTACTTCCCGGGCTACTCCGCCTTCGCCGCCCAAAGCATTGAGGCCCATCGCGAGGCGCGCCGTCAAGCGGGGGCTGTCCAGGCACGGTTGCAGCCGGCTCATCGGATGCTTCGCCGGCTCCAACGTGCCGGGGCGCAAGTGTTGGCCGCCCTCTGGCCCGGCGAGACGATCCCCCACACCCCAAGCCAAACTGCCGACTAGCTGGAAGTCGCAGTTGGTTGCTTCGAGGCTTGGAAAGCGTCAGCGGCCCGCCTCGGAGCCGGGCGGGCGTTGGAATTCGTTCGGGCTTGGTACCCAGGGCTGAGCCTAGACCAGCTGCGCACTTGGCAGATGGAGGCCGACGCGGAGCTGGAGGAGGTGAGGCCGGCTATCGCCCAACGAGCTTCGACGATCGCCGAGTGCACCGACATCAGCGTTTTCACACCCGAAATCGATGATGACGGTGTTGCTCAGCCGGAGGAGTGGTTCGGGCTGAACCCGGCGGTGGGCGAGGACTCGGCGGAGGAGATTGCCTCCAGCGACGAGGGCGAAGAAGACGAAGACGAGGACGGCGAAGACGTCGAGCCGGCTGGTGGAACAACCAGCCGACCTCAGGCCGACCGTGCCTCCAGCAACGAGGCGCGTGGAAGCGCGCCCTCTGCGGGAGGCGGCGACCAAGCTGAAGTTCGTCAGCCGGCCGCTCCTTCAGCTGGCACGACCGTCTCCGCCAACCAGTCTGGCTCGTCGGCCGCTTCGCCAGCTTGACCTGCCGTCTTTATCTCTCCTGCTTTGTTGTCTTTGAACAATCTTTGTTAAGTTTTCACAGTTCCACCCACTGGGGGTGTATCCAAACTATGTTGAATGCTGGCCTCTTGGAGGTCTTTTCATGTAAATATTATCATGTGCATGTTTGGTTTCCATTCGTGTATGCTTTTTTATCCTTAGGCTTTTTCCTTTGCCGCCTTCCCTCTTTGGGGAGGCAAGTACTTGAGCTTTCTTGGATTAAAGTGAAGTGAATGGAAACCGGCCGGCCGGCTACTCTGGTAGCCAGTCGGCGGTGTGAGAAAAAACGGCTTTTGTTATATTAGTCCGTTAGTCCCTAGCCGTTTTTCGTGTGGGCGCCCGTTCCTACCTTTAACTCTTGCCAGCCGGACAGCCGGTTCTTCGGACTGCGACTTTTGGCAAGAGAAGGCTTGAGAGCCGGCACACTACTTGTCTGACTGCGGGTAGGACTTCTAACATAACTCCAGTCGGCCAGTCCCCGAGCCGACTAGTCGAACTCGGTGCCGGACGGAATAAGTAAATGATACGACAAGGTCATAAGCATGATACTTTTCATTCATAAATAAGGGATGGCAGTCCCCGAGCCCTCCTCGGGAAGCCTATTGTCTTGTACTTAATACAAAAGTTAGCGCGGTACATACTGCATTTCAACTGTAAAATCTTCGGAGGAGGTTGGCGTTCCATGGTCGTTCCGACTCCTTGCCGGAGTCGTCTCTCTTGCGCGCCTTCGGCTTCTGTGGGTTGATCAGGTAGTAGGAGTCGTTGCCTAGAGCTCTGCTGATGACGAAGGGGCCTTCCCAAGGGGCTGAGAGCTTGTGCTGGCCGGCTGTTCACTGGATCAGCCGGAGCACAAGATCGCACTCTTGGAAAGATCTTGGCCTGACCTTCCGGCTGTGGTAGCGGCGCAAACCCTGCTGGTAGATTGCAGACCGGCTGAGGGCTAACAGTCGGCTTTCTTCCAGCAGGTCGACGCCGTCTTCTCGTGCTTCCTTGGCCTCCGCTTCCGTGTACATGGTTACCCGAGGCGAGTCGAACTCGATGTCAGTTGGGATGACCGCCTCGGCACCATACACAAGGAAGAAAGGGGTGAAGCCGGTTGACCTGTTTGGTGTAGTGCGCAGACTCCAGAGGACAGCCGGCAGCTCATCGAGCCAACAGCCGGCTGAGCGCTCCAAAGGTACAACCAGTCGGGGCTTGATGCCGGAGAGGATGAGGCCGTTGGCTCGCTTGACCTGGCCGTTTGACTGCGGGTGGGCGACGGATGCTAAGTCCAGCCGGATACCTTGGGCTGCGCAGAAACATGCCAAGGCTCCTTTGGCAAAATTCGTGCCATTGTCGGTGATGATGCTGTGCGGCACGCCGTACCGAGTTGTTATGTCTGCGATGAACGTCACGGCAGTCGGCCCATTCAGCTTCTTGATCGGCTTTGCCTCAATCCACTTGGTGAATTTGTCCACGGCGACGAGCAAATGCGTCATGCCGCCGCGCGCCGTCTTGAATGGGCCCACCATGTCCAGTCCCCAAACGGCAAAGGGCCAAGTGAGGGGAATGGTCTTGAGTGCCGAAGCCGGCACGTGTTGCTTGGAGCTGAAGAGTTGGCATCCCTTGCAATGTTTGACTAATTCTTTGGCGTCATCCAAAGCAGTCGGCTAGAAGAAAGCATGGCGGAAGGCTTTGGCGACAAGTGATCTTGAGGCCGCATGGTGGCCGCATTCTCCTTGGTGAATGTCTGTGAGGATTGCAATGCCCTTCTCTTGCTCGACGCACCATTGGAGGATTCCAGTGATGCTGCGCTTGAGTAGTTCTCTGTTGACGATTGTGTACGCTCCGGCTCGACGCGGGACCTGTCTTGCTTTTGTTTCGTCAGCCGGCAGGTCTTGGTTTACTAGGAAGTTGAGGATGGACTGAGCCTATGATGGAGCCGCGACTTCTTCTACTGCCACCAGGGTGGGCGGGCTGGGCGGTGAGGTGCTGGAGTCGGCCGCCGGCTGTAGTGCTGGTGCAGTCCCTGAGCCGGTCATGGCAGTCCCCGAGCCGGTTGCCGAAGTCCCCGAGCCGGCTGCCGAAGTCGCCGGGCCGGCTACGGGGGTCTTGGGGTCGCCTACTTGGTTCTTCGAGCCAGACCCGGCCGCATCGGGGTCAGGCGGCACGAAGATGGAATCAGACTCTGGAGACGGCTTGATAGACGGCTTGAGGAGGCGTTGGAGAGCGACGCCGGCTGGAATTGCTTGCCGAGTGGAGCCTATTCGAGCCAGGGCATCGGCTGGCTCGTTGTCGGCTCGCGGTACGTGAAGGAACTCGCATCCTTCAAAGTATTCGCTGAGTTGTTGGACCAGGAAGCGGTAGCTCGCCATATTCGCGTCCTTGGCGTCCTAGTCGCCGGATGATTGCTGGACTACCAGGTCCGAGTCACCATAACATAGGATCCGGCGAATGCCCAGTTCTTTGGTAAGCCGGAGCCCATGTATGAGTGCCTCGTACTCGGCCACATTGTTGGAGGCGGCAAAGTGGATCTGTAGCGTGTATCTGAGCTTGTCACCTTTCGGAGAGGTAAGGATGACGCCGGCTCCCAAGCCGGTGCGCATCTTGGACCCGTCGAAGTGCATGCGCCAATGGGTGGAGTCGGGAGCCGGCGGCAGGTACTGGGTCTCGGCCCAGTCGACGAGGAAGTCGGCCAGTGCTTGGGATTTGATGGCAGTGCGGGGCTGGTAGAAGATCGTGTACGGGGCCAGCTCGATGGCCCATTTCGCCACCCGGCCGGATGCGTCCCGGCTGCCTATGATCTCGGCTAGCGGGCAGTGCATACGACCGTGACGGGATGCTCTTGAAAGTAGGGCTTCAGCTTCTTGGCGGTGAAGTACATGCCATAACACATCTTTTGGTAGTGCGGGTAGTTCTGCTTTGAAGCGGACAACACCTCGCTCAAATAATACACCGGCCTCTGGACCGGCTGGGCTCGGCCTTCTTCTGGGCGCTGGACTACGATGACGGTGCTGACCACCCGGCTGGTTGCAGCGATTTAGAGGAGCATGGGCTCTTTCTCAGTCGGCGCCGCGAGGACAGGCGGCGTGGCCAGCATCTTTTTCAGCTCGTGAAAAGCTTGGTCGGCCTGGTCGTTCCACTCGAAGTGAGTGCTCTTCTTCATGAGGCGGTAGAGAGGGAGAGCTTTCTCTCCGAGCCGGCTGATGAAGCGGTTCAAGGAGGCTAAGCACCCGGTGAACTTCTGAATGTCTTGAAGCTTGGTGGGGATCGCCGTTCTCTCGATGGCCTTGATCTTCACCGGGTTGCATTCGATGCCGCGTTCGGAGACCAGGAAGCCTAGGAGCTGGCCGACTGGCACTCCGAACACGCATTTCTCAGGGTTGAGCTTGATTTGAAACCGGCGTAAGTTCTCAAACGTTTCCTTGAGGTCTTCCAGCAAGGTGCCGCGCTTCTCCGTCTTCACCATGATGTCGTCCACGTATACGTGAGCGCTTCTGCCGAGTTGCTTGAGGAGGCACTTCTGCATGCAACGCTGAAAAGTGGCACCGGCATTTCTCAAGCCGAATGTCATAGTTAGGTAGCAGAAGGCTCCAAATGGCGTGATGAAGGCGGTCTTCAGGCGGTCGTCCGGGTCTAGCTTTATCTGATGATATCCGGAGTAAGCATCCAAAAAACTCAATAGCTCGCATCCGGCTGTGGAGTCTATCACTTGGTCAGTCCTTGGCAGGGCAAAAGGATCTTTGGGGCAGGCCTTGTTAAGGCTCGTGTAGTCTATACACTTGCGCCACTTGTTGTTCTTCTTTAGCACAAGGACCGGGTTGGCGAGCCACTCTGGAAAGAAAACTTCCATGATGAAGTCGGCCGCCAAGAGCCGGGCTATCTCCTCCCCTACAATCTTGCGCTTCTCCTCCGACAATCGGCGAAGGGTTTGTCTGACTGGCTTTGCGTCTTCTCAAACGTGTAGTTTGTGCTCGGCGAATTTCCTCGGAACACCCGGCATGTCCTTGGGGGACCATGCAAAGATGTCCCGATTCTCACGGAGGAAATCGGCGAGCTCGCCTTCCTATTTGCTGTTCAGGTTTGCCCCGATGACGGCAAACCTCTCTGGATGCTCGGGGTCAAGAGGTATCTTCTTCGTCTCCTTGACCGGCTGGAAAGATCCTTGGGCGTCATGCTCCTTGGGGTCGGGGGACACGGCCGACTGTTTGCCGGCTATGGCCACGACTCGGTCCAACATCTTCTTCTCTTCGGCAATCACAAGGGACTCGGCCAGCCGGCTGCTAGCCGCTGCGCACTTGGAGGACTTCTTGTAATCACCGGCTATGGTGATGACGCCTTTGGTGCTTGGTATCTTCATCTTGAGGTATGCATAGTGGGGAACTGCCATGAATTTGGCCAAGGCAGGTCGGCCCAGCAATGCATGGTAAGGGCTCTCCAGGTCCACCACTTCAAACCAGATTGCTTCCCGGCGGAAATGCTCCTTGTCCCCAAAAAGTACATCAATCTTGATTTTGCCAATGGGGGCGCAGGACAGGCCGGGTACGATGCCGTGGAACACTGTCCGAGTGGGCGTGAGCTGCTTTGTCTTGACGTTTAGCTTCTCCAGGGTGTCATGGTATAGGATGTTGATACTGCTCCCGCCGTCTATCAACACACGAGAGAAGCGGGCGGCGCGTCTGTCCGTTGCGAGGGTGGCTTCCAGGACCAAGGCATAAGAGCCGGGAGACGGCATCACCTCCGGATGGTCGGCCCGGCTCCAGCTGATGGGCTTTTCTGACCAATGCATGTGTCCGGCGGGGCTGGCAGCGACCACGCTAACTTTCTGGCGCTCTTGGCGTTTGCTGCGCTGGTCTTCGGGATGGCTCGTAAAGACGATGTAGGTTGCTTGCTCGTCAGGGAACTCGTCATGCACGGCTCCGACTGCGGGCCGAGCGGCCGGAGGCGGAGGCGGCGGGCCGGCAGGCGGAGGCGGCACGAGCCCCTCGCCCTTAGAGATTCGGGTGAGCCAATGGCACTTTCGGGTCGTGTGGTTGGACGGCTTCACGCCGCTGTGGAACTTGCAAGGGGCGTCGAAGGTTTGCTCATAGGAGAAGGCGGGCTGCCAAGCTGGCCTGCCGCCCTTGGGCTTCTTGGGCGCCGGTCGTTCTTCAGGCGGCGCATCTTCGACCGTGGCCACCTGCCGGCTGGCGGGAGGCGGCGCGGGGCCCTTGCGCTTGTGGTCGTTCGAGTTGGGGTGTCGGCCGGAACCCCCAGCCGGCGTCTTGGGCGCCGGGTTGAGTACCTTTCCGGACGCGTCTACCCGAAGCTCGGCCTTCATCGAGGAGTCGGCGGTGGCGTACTTGTCCGCTATGTCCAGAAGTTCATCGAGGGTAGCCGGCTCGTCGCAGAGGAGCTTGTGCTTGAGGAGGGTGCCTTCTTGGCATCCGGCTGTGAAGTATTCTATGGCTTGCACCTCGTTCACCCCTTCACAGGAGTTGCGGAGCTCGGCCCAACGCGTTAGGTAATCGCGAGTGGACTCGGCGGGGCCTTGTACGCACAAGGAGAGCTGTCTGGGCTTGGGAGCCCGCTTGTAGGTGCTGGTGAAGTTGCGGATGAAGGCTTCTGTGAAGTCTAGCCAGCTATTGATGCTACGCGGCTTGAGGCTATTGAGCCAGGTCCGTGCCGTGCCTTGCAGCATGAGGGGCACGTACTTTACGGCGACGCGCCGGTTACCGTTGGCTATGCTAACCGCCGTGGAGTAGTCGATCAACCAATCTTCCGGCTTCACGGGGCCGTTGTACTTGGGCGTGTCTCTTGGGAGCGAGAACCCTTTGGGAAAGGGCTCGTCGCGGATGCGGGGGCCGAAACAAGGAGGGCCGACATCGTCTTCTTCTTCCAATGCCAGGGATCGCGCCAGGCGGTCGATCCGATGGCGGGCGTCGTTCTCGCCGATTCCTTCGCGGCGGCCTAGCCGGCCGCTGAGAGTCGGGTGCGCCACTGGCGGCGAGGCGGGATATCTCTCTCCACGGGGCGGAGGCGGAGGCGGGTCGCCCCGCCATTCCATGGCTCGGGGATGACCGTCCGCGTCTGGCTCGATGGAGATCCGGGTCCGGCTGCGGCTGGCAGCCGGCTCCTTCTCGCGTCACGCGCGGGTATTGCTTGTAGTCGGTGTCCGGGACGTCGCGCCGTGTTCTCGGCGCGGGGGAGGGCTTTCCGCACGGGCGTCGGCTTCGTGTCGCTGCGCGGCTGCGTCAATCAATTGCTGGATGCGCCGGGTCATGTGGGGGAGGTCTTCGGCCTCCAAGCTGTCCAACTCATCTACAGCCGCCTGGGCGGCACGCAAGTTCTCGAGCGGAGTGGCATAGACCGGGCGGTCGACTCCCAGCGTGTCGGCGATGACGGCGCCGCGTTGCTTGACAAGGCCGGCCCGGCTTGGCCCGCCCGGGGCCGGCGTGCCGAAGGCGGCGCGGTCAACTTCGCGCTGGTAGGCCTCAGTGAGGCGTCTTACGGAGGCCAGCCTCCGGCCCTCTGCGAGGAGGGCGAGGCGGCGTGCCTCCAGTGCTTCGTCATCGGCATTAGCCGGGAGGGGAGCGGACAAGTCGTGGGCCGCCGTGCGCGAGGCGTCGTGGGCGCTCTCGTCGGCCAGGCCGCTGTGGCCGACAACCATCACTTCGGCGGTGACAGCATCGCAGCCGTCGGCTCGAGCAAGCGGGTCGTTGTAGATCGCGACGTTGGTGGGGAAGGTGTCGTAGGAGGCCGTGTCGGAGTCGACAGGCATCGGGTCGGTGGAGCCAACCGACTCCAGGTCCGTAGCGGGCTCGCTGGAGACATGGAGCTGGCCGAGAAGGTTGGCGAGGTGGTCGGTGCCCGCATCGGAGGCAAGCTCGTCAGAGGTGAGAGTTTCGTCATGGAGATCGGCGAGGCCGCTTGCCGCGCAGATGTTGGTGACGCCTTGCAGCGCGTCGTGGCAAGCGCCATCGGGCGTGCCGGGCTGGCTACGCTCGCGGGGGAGGAATAAGGTTCCCGTCCAGAACAGGTCTCCGGACGACGGTGCACCTGGCCCCACGGTGGGCGCCAAATGTCGGGTGGTAGGTGCGACATATGCCAACGGGTGGCTTATCATTGTGGGAGCCAGTAAGACATCGCCGGTGCCTGGAAACGGGATAAGGCGAATGCACGCCGGCGGATCTTACCCAGCTTCGGGGCTCTCCGTGGAGATAACACCCCTACTGCTGCTCTGCGAGGTCTCCGCATGCTCACTAGATGAATCAAGTAGCTACACAACGCTCCTTGAGCTGTTTGAGGGGAGGAGGAAGAAGGGCACGGCTCGCCCACTTCTACTCCCTGTGTGGTGTCTAGAACTAGCGGCGGGTCGAACCCTTTGCATGGGTGCTCCGGGGGGTTTATATAGGCCTACCCCCCGGGGGTACAATGGTAATCCGACTGGGCACGGGACCAGCCGTCTGTGACTGCGCTCGCCGGCTTTTGCGCCGGCTACTGGGGCCCGCCGACTGGTGGGTCCCGCCGGCTACCGGCCCCTTGGTCGATAGGCAGGCCCCACTGTCCAGGGCCTGGTCGGCGGCTGGCTACTGTGGCTCCGTCTTGCTGACGTGGGCTTCATCGTGGTAAGCGCGGCTACAGTACTGCCGCCTGTCAGGCGATTGCTGTAGCCTTACCGCGTCTTGTCTCCTTAATGGGGCGTCCTCTTCGAGGAAGGCGGCAAGCCGGCTGCGGGGAGCCGGCTCTGTCTTGGGCCGACTAGTTGGAGGCGTGGCCGCCTTCGGGCGTCTCTCTGCTCAAAGGGGCCCACCGTCTGTGGGCCACGCTGGCGGCCCGTCGTGGGTGATGCCAGGGTCAACATGGCAACAGTGCCGCGCCGGACGGGTCGTGCCTAGCCCGTACGGCGCACCATGCCAGGCGTGCTCCGGGATTCGGGGGTGGCAGGCTTTACTGTAGCCACGCCCTGTCGCACCACCGTCAGGTGGGTGCAAACTTTGTGGGTACGGTCTTGATCGCTTTATAGGGAGCCGGCTTCTTGGAGTCGGCCTTCTCATGAGGGCTAAAGTCGGACCGCCTTCCGAAAGCTGGCCTGGGTTGCAGCCAGCTAGGGGAAGGCGGCCCCATGTCTTGGATTCTTGAGAGCCGGGCGGGCTCGTAACTTTTTCAGAAGGGCCAGGGGAAGCCGGCTAGGCTACCCATGGCTATTTACTCCGACATGAATGTTGTGGTGGGTCTTTTTCCCATGCATAATGGCATGTTGAGGTGGGCCTTATTTCATTCATAATTGTATGGTTAAGTGGCATGCTTGCATATTGAGATAAATAAGTTAGTGAGGATGACTCTCTTAGATATATAGTAGGATACAAAACACAATGAGTAAACACCCAGACTCTGCATAACTAAGATGCACATAACCAACATCAACACACATGCAAAAGATCACACCGGCAAATAACAAAGCCAAAGAAGGCCAAAGCTATGCCTAGGCAGATTGGAAAAAAGTAACGATGATCCACTTGAACCCAATGAAGAAGATGAAGACGCACACGATCCATACATCATAACCACACGAACTAGAAATTTTGCACACACCAGGCACACAACTATCGTCCATGGAGCCAGGAACATCTGTATGATCCCATTCATAGCACAAACTAGCAATAAGAAATTGCACCGTGAAAATCTCAAATTGGAGACGCTTTGATGATACACCTCAAACACAAGTGAATATCATTTCTAAATCTAGGCATGGCCGCCGCCGCTTGGACGAAACACCACGAGCCATCACTGCATGTCATAGTCGCGAATTGCTACCACTAGCAGACCTCTGGAATGTCCCGGCCAACCACATCGGCATTGCCACTGTGCACCTCCTCCGCCTCGTCACACCACTATGGTGGATCACCGAAACTTGCTGCCATCTTCACGCCTTAGCCACCCAAGTGAGGGCCCTAGAGAGGCCGACTGCAGTTCATGCCTCTCCAAGAACCATAGTTCCCACCAGCGAGCACCAACACTAAAACGATTCCCCTGAGAGGGTAGCACGACAAATGTGACAGTCTCAAGGACCTAGGGTTTCCCCTAAAGTATAAGGACTAGGAGGATATCTGACGTCTTCATGAAGGTAATGACACTCACAAGTGTCATGTCTTTCGCCGGCGTTCTCACCTTCCAATCCCCAAGCTGGCTGGTCCACCAAACCCACCGTTGATGCCTAGCATGTCACCTCTAAGGAGACTAGACACCATTGGCCTAACCACCAGCATCGATGACCATCACAACCATACTCGTGCACCGAGAATAGCTGACGGACCATCACCTAGGGCCGCCGCCCTAGAAAACAGGACCTGAGCCCATCGGGATCCCATCGGCCACTGTCTAGCGCACCCAGCCGTCGGATAGCAGACCGCTCTAAGCCGCCACCCATGCAGCCAGAAGAGGTTGATGTTGTTGGATGCCATGCCTGGAGACACCCAAGCCAGATCTGAGTAGGGTGGCCCTAATCCATATGTGTGGATACCATCCATCGCAGGCAGAGTCCCAGATCGTCGAGTGCCTATGTATCAGAGCATGGAAGCCTCGACCAGCCACAACTTATCCTAGAGCCGAATGTATATTTGTATAATCCAGTTTTTATTTTGAGGAGATATTATTGCTATAAAACAAAAGCGACTATCACGCCCAAAAATATATTCGCGAAACATCGAGATGCTTCTGCCGATCTCCTCATCAAGAATCACATGGAAATAATTTCTCTGGTGACTGCGCGGTGGGGCCAGGCTCCGCACCGCCTTCGGTTTTTTGTTCCCACCTGGATAGTCGGTCGGTACGGCACACGCGTGACGTAACCAAGTGATGACCCACAAATATAGAGGATCTATCATAGTCCTTTCTATAAGTAAGAGTGTCGAACCCAACGAGGAGCAGAAGGAAATGATAAGCAGTTTTCAGTAAGGTATCCTCTGCAAGCACTGAAATTATCGGTAACAGATAGTTTTGTGATAAGGTAATTTGTAATGATTAACAAATAATAAAAGTAAATAAGGTGCAGCAAGATGGCCCAATCCTTTTTGTAGCAAAGGACAAGCCTGGACAAACTCTTATGTAAAGAAAAGCGTTCCCGAGGACACATGGGAATTATCGCCAAGCTAGTTTTCATCACGTTCATATGGTTCGCGTTTGATACTTTGATAATTTGATATGTGGGTGGACCGGTGCTTGGGTACTGCCCTTCCTTGGATAAGCATCCCACTTATGATTAACCCCTCTTGCAAGCATCCACAACTACAAAAGAAGTATTAAGGTAAAGCTAACCATAGCATGAAACATATGGATCCAAATCAGCCCCTTACGAAGCAACTCATAAACTAGGGTTTAAGCTTCTGTCACTCTAGCAACCCATCATCTACTTATTACTTCCCAATGCCTTCCTCTAGGCCCAAACAATGGTGAAGTGTCATGTAGTCGACGTTCACATGACACCACTAGAGGAAAGACAACATACATCTCATCAAAATATCGAACGAATACCAAATTCACATGACTACTTATAGAAAGACTTCTCCCATGTCCCCAGGCACAAACGTAACTACTCACAAATCATATTCATGTTCATAATCAGAGGGGTATTAATATGCATAAAGGATATGAACATATGATCTTCCACCGAATAAACCAACTAGCATTAACTACAAGGAGTAATCAACACTACTAGCAACCCACATGTACCAATCTGAGGCTTTAGGACAAAGATTCGATACAAGAGATGAACTAGGGTTTGAGATGAGATGGTGCTGGTGAATATGTTGATGGAGATTGACCCCCTCCCGATGAGAGGATCGATGGTAATGACAATGATGATGATTTCCCCCTCCCGGAGGGGTGTTTCCCCGACAGAACAGCTTCGTCGGAGCCCTAGATTGGTTCCGCCAAGGTTCCGCCTCATGGCGGCGGAGTTTCATCCCGTGAGCTTCCTTATGATTTTTTTCCAGACGAAAGACCTCATATAGTAGAAGATGGGAACCAGAGGGCTGCTAGGGGGCCCACGAGGCAGGGGCATGCCCAGGGGGTAGGGCGCGCCCCCACCCTCGTGGATGGTGGGTGGCCCCCCTCTGGTACTTCCTTCGCCCAATATTTTTTATATATTCTGAAACGTGCTCCCGTGAAGTTTCAGGACTTTTGGAGTTGTGCAGAATAGGTCTCTAATATTTGCTCCTTTTCCAGCCCAGAATTCCAGCTGCCGACATTCTCCCTCTTCATGTAAACCTTGTAAAATAAGATAGAATAGGCATAAGTATTATGACATAATGTGTAATAACAGCCCATAATGCAATAAATATCGATATAAAAGCATGATGCAAAATGGACGTATCAACTCCCCCAATCTTAGACCTCGCTTGTCCTCAAGCGGAAGCCGAAATCGAAAAATATGTCCGCATGTTTAGAGATAGAGGTGTCGATAAAATAAAATACAGACATGAGGGCATCATGATCATTCTTATAGAAGCAACACACACACACACACACACACACACACACACACACACATATATATATATATATATATTGTCATATGATTTCTTATGCTAAAGTAACAATTCATTCACAATTTCAAGTATGAATCATAAACTTCATTGAAAACTAACAAACTATAATCTCAGTCATTGAAGCAACTGCAATTTATCATAACATCAGAAAGAGTCAATATAAGAGCTTTTCAGCTAGTCCACATACTCAACTATCATTTAGTCTTTGACAATTGCTAATGCTCATGCAATATTTATGGGTATGAAGTTTTAGTCGGACACAGAGAAAGATAGGGGCTTATAGTTTTGTCTCCCAATCTTTTACCTCAAGGGTAATGTCAACAATAATAGTTCACGAAAACTCACATCCAATTAGCTATATATATCGGGATCTTTCCAACACATTGTGCTTTCCAAGAGATAAAATGTAAAAAGGAAAGGTGAAGATCACCGTGACTCTTGCATGAAGTATAAGACAAGAATAAAAGATAGGCCCTTCACAAAGGGAAGCAGAGGCTGTCATGTGCTTTTATGGTTGGATGCACAAAATCTTAATGCGAAAGAACATCACTTTATATTGCCACTTGTGATATGGACCTTTATTATGCAGTCTGTCGCTTTTATTTCTTCCACATCACAAGATCATATAAAGCTTATTTTCTCCACACTAATAAATCATACATATTTAGAGAGCACTTTTTATTTCTTGCAACAATGACAACTTACTTGAAGGATCTTACTCAATCCATAGGTAGATATGCTGGACTCTCATGGCAAAACTAGGTTTAAGGATATTTGGAAGCACAAGTAGTATCTCTACTTGGTGCAAAGGATTTGGCTGGCATGAGAAGGAAAGGCAAGCTCAACATGTTGGATGATCCAACACAATATAATTTATTCGGATGTAAGAAAACATAACCCATTACATTGTCTTCCTTGTCCAACATCAACCTTTTAGCATGTCATATTTTAATGAGTGCTCACAATCATAAAATATGTCCAAGATAGTATATTTATATGTGAAAACCTCTCTTTCTTTATTACTTCCTATTAATTGAAACGATGACCAAAACTATGTTTGTCAACTCTCAACAACTTTTATTCATCATACTATTTATATGTGATGTCATTACTCTCCATAAGATCCATATGATCTCTTTATTTCTTTTTATTCTTTCTCTTTTATTTTTATTCCCTCAAGATCATAGCAAGATAATCAAGCCCTTCACTCAACACTAATCTTTATTATATATATAGCTCACGGACTCGATTACATAGAGGGATCATAAAGCAAAAAATCAAAACTAGATCGTACTAAAACTTTATTCTACTAGATCAAGATATTACCAAAAGGATCGAACTAAGAAAAATGGTAAAGATAAAAGTGTGGTGGTGATACGATACCGGGGCACTCCCCAAGCTTGGTAGTTGCCAAAGGGAGTGCCCATACCCATGTGTTTATGTCTCTTTCTTCGGGGGTGGAGGAGACTAGACTTCTTGAACTTCACGTGCATATCCCCAGGTTGAGCTAGAGGGACATTCTCCTCCTCTGGACTTGAATCAATGATCATCCTCAAGTGAGCATCCTCCTCATCATCCGTAGTTCGACCACAAGGAGATAGGTCCCTATAGGTCTTTGGGTTAGCAATGAGATGTGAGACATAGCTCTCTCCGTCGGAGTCTTGAGAAGACATCTTGCTCTAAATCTGTGGTAGAAACGACTTGAAACAAAAACAGAGTATGTTTGCATGGTACGGTGGTCAAAACCTTCGGGAGATTATATAATGAATTTTTACCGACCAAAAGAAGTATCATGCACGAAATCGGAGTCCGGAGAGCACACGAGGTGCCCACGAGGCAGGGGGCGCGCCCTCTACCCTCGTGGACGCCTTGTGTCCTTCCCGGACTACTTCTTATTTTCCTATTTTCTTAAATATTCCAAAACAGAGAAAATTGCTATTAGAACTATTTTGGAGTCGGTTTACTTACCGCACCATATACATCTTCCCTTTCGGAGTCTGAAACATTCTGGAAAGTGTCCCTTATGTATTCCTCCGGGGTTACGGTTTCAATAACATTAGTTTCAACATTTATGGGATTACCTGAGATATAATGTTTAATTCTTTGGCCGTTCACCACCCTCGGATCCGTGCCTTCGAAGTTGTTGATTTTTATGGCACCGGAACGATAGACCTCCTCAATGATGTAAGGGCCTTCCCATTTAGAAAGGAGTTTGCCTGCAAAAAATCTTAAACAAGAGTTGTATAACAATACATAATCACCTACATTAAACTCACGTTTTTGTATCCTTTTCTCATGCCATCTTTTAACTTTTTCTTTAAACAGTTTGGCATTCTCATAAGCCTGGGTTCTCCCTTCATCGAGTGAGCTAATGTCAAAAAGCCTCTTCTCACTGGCAAGTTTGAAATCATAATTGAGCTCTTTAATGGCCCAGTATGCCTTATGTTCTAGTTCAAGAGGTAAGTGACATGCTTTTTCATAAACTATTTTATACGAAGACATACCCATAGAATTTTTATATGCAGTTTTATATGCCCATAATGCATCATCAAGTTTCTTGGACCAATTCTTTCTAGATCTATTAACAGTCTTTTGTAAAAATTAGTTTAAGCTCTCTATTACTCAATTCTACTTGACCACTAGACTGTGGATGATATGGAGATGCAGTTCTATGATTAACATCATACTTAGCAAGCATTTTACGAAAGGCGCCATGAATAAAATGTGAACCACCATCAGTCATTAAGTATCTAGGGACTCCAAACCTCGGAAAAATAACTTCTTTAAGCATCTTAATAGAGGTGTTATGATCAGCACTACTAGTTGGAATAGCTTCTACCCACTTAGCAACGTAATCAACATCAACTAAAATATGTGTATACCCATTGGAGGAAGGAAACAGTCCCATATAATCAAAGCCCCAAACATCAAATGGTTCAATAACAAGTGAATAATTCATAGGCATTTCTTGACGTCTACTAATATTACCAATTCTTTGACATTCATCACAAGACAAGACAAACTTACGGGCATCCTTGAAGAGTAGGCCAATAAAAACCGGATTGCAATACCTTATGTGCAGTTCTATCTCCAGCATGGTGTCCTCCATAAGCCTCAGAGTGACACTTGCGTAGGATCTGTTCCTGTTCATGCTCAGGTACACAACGTCTAATAACACCATCTACTCCTTCTTTAAAAGATGTGGGTCATCCCAAAAGTAATGTCTTAAATCATAAAAGAACTTTTTCTTTTGTTGGTATGTGAAACTAAGTGGTATAAATTTAGCAACAATGTAATTAGCATAATCAGCATACCATGGAGCAGTACGAGAAGCATTTATGATAGCTAATTGTTCATCAGGAAAGCTATCATCAATAGGTAGTGGGTCATCAAGAACATTCTCTAACCTAGACAAGTTGTCTGCAATGGGGTTCTCAGCTCCCTTTCTATCAATAATATGCAAATCAAATTCTTGAAGCAAGATAACCCATCTAATAAGTCTAGGTTTAGTATCTTTCTTTTCCATAAGATATTTAATAGCATCATGACCAGTGTGAACAGTTACTTTAGAATCAACAATATAAGGTCTGAACTTATCACAAGCAAACACAACTGCTAAAAATTCTTTTTCAGCAGTAGCATAATTTCTCTAGGCACTGTCCAGAGTCTTACTAGCATATTGGATAACATTTAATTTCTTATCAACCCTTTGTCCTAAAACAGCCCCTACAACATAATCACTAGCATCACACATAATTTCAAAGGGTAAATTCCAATCAGGTGGCTGAACAATAGGTGCAGAAATCAAAGCTTTCTTAAGTATTTCAAATGCTTCTACACAATCATGATCAAAGACAAAATGAATATCTTTTTGTAAGAGATTAGTGAGAGGCCTGGAGATTTTTGAGAAGTCTTTAGTGAACGTCCTATAAAAACTAGCATGACCAAGGAAACTTCTTATACCTTTGATGTCCTTAGGACATGACATCTTTTCAATAGCATCAACTTTAGCTTTATCAACTTCAATACCTCTTTCAGAAATTTTATGCCCGAAGACAATACCTTCATTAACCATAAAGTGGCACTTCTCCCAATTCAAGACAAGATTAGTTTCTTCACATCTCTGCAAAACTCGATCAAGGTTGCTTAAGCAATCATTAAAAGAAGTTCCATATATAGAAAAATCATCCATGAATACCTCAACAATCTTTTCAAAAAAGTCAAAGAATATAGCAGCAATACATCTTTGAAAGGTAGCAGGTGCATTGCATAAACCAAAAGGCATACGTCTATAAGAAAAGGTACCGAAAGGGCAAGTGAAAGTTGTCTTTTCTTGATCCTCTTTTGACACAGGTGATGACCCACAAGTATAGGGGATCTATCGTAGTCCTTTCGATAAGTAAGAGTGTCGAACCCAATGAGGAGCAGAAGGAAATGATAAATGGTTATCAGCAAGGTATTCTCTAGAAGTACTGAAATAAGTTGTCACAGATAGTTTTGTGTGAGATAATTTGTAGCGAGCAACAAATAACAAAAGTTAATAAAGTGCAGCAAGGTGGCCCAATCCTTTTTGTAGCAAAGGACAAGCCTGGACAAACTCTTATATAAGGAAAAGTGCTCCCGAGGACACATGGGAATATCGTCAAGCTAGTTTTCATCACGTTCATATGATTCACGTTCGATACTTTGATAATTTGATATGTGGGTGGACCGGTGCTTGGGTGCTGTTCTTACTTGAACAAGCATCCCACTTATGATTAACCTCTATTGCAAGCATCCACAACTACAACAAAAGTATTAAGGTAAACCTAACCATAGCATGAAACATATGGATCCAAATCAGTCCCTTACGAAGCAACGCATAAACTAGGGTTTAAGCTTCTGTCACTCTAGCAACCCATCATCTACTTATTACTTCCCAATGCCTTCCTCTAGGCCCAAATAATGGTGAAGTGTTATGTAGTCGACATTCACATAACACCACTAGAGGCTAGACAACATACATCTCATCAAAATATCGAACGAATACCAAATTCACATGACTACTAATAGCAAGACTTCTCCCTTGTCCTCAGGAACAAATATAACTACTCACAAAGCATAAACATGTTCATAATCAGAGGGGTATTAATATGCATAAAGGATCTGAACATATGATCTTCCACCAATTAAACCAACTAGCATCAACTACAAGGAGTAATTAACACTACTAGCAACCTACTAGCACCAATCCCGGACTTGAAGACAAGAATCAGATACAATAGATGAACTAGGGTTTTGAGATGAGATGGTGCTGATGAAGATGTTGATGGAGATTGCCCTCTCCCGATGAGAGGAGCGTTGGTGATGACGATGGAGATGATTTCCCCCTCCGGGAGGGAAGTTTCCCCGGCAAAACAGCTCTGCCGGAGCTCTAGATTGGATCCGCCAAGGTTCCGCCTCGTGGCGGCGGAGTTTCGTCTCGAAAAGTTGCTTCTTGTTTTTTCTCGATATCTTCCCAGCGCCAGGAGCTCAGGCGAGCGCCGCCACAAGACCCTGCCTCCTCTGCCCCGTAGCTCGCCATGGAGGTCATCGCCTCTCCATCTCAATCCATCATGGTCTCCTCCAGGGACCCACCATGGAGGTTGTCGCCTCTCCTGTCTCGATCCGTCTGCCGCCGGATCCACGGCGGAGCAGCCGAGATCCGCCGCCCGTTACACGACGCCTCGACCCGCCAAGGCCAGCGCCGAGGCCGACAAGGCGCGCAGGAAGGCCAAGGCCCTCACCAAGCAACGGGAGGGCTTGCGGGCTAGGCTCGCCTACCGCAAGCGCGCCCGCAAGCTCACCTCCATGCCGGCCAAGGCCACCGCCGCGATGCTAGTTTTTTTTAAAACGAATAGTTTCCCAGATCCACTTAATAGGGATTGCGGGTTGATTTTGCAGAAATAGAGGGACGTTTTTGTAAATTGGTGACGACGTACGACCAGAAGCACTCCGTGCTTTATTAGTAGGGAAAGATTATGCAGTCCGTCGCTTCTATTACTTCCCCATCACAAGATTTAGAGAGCAATTTTTATTGCTTTGCACCAATGACAACTTACTTGAAGGATCTTATTCAATCCATAGGTAGATATGGTGGACTCTCATGGAAAAACTGGTTTAAGGGTATTTGGAAGCACAAGTAGTATCTCTACTTGGTGCAATGAATTTGGCTAGCATGAGGGGGAAAGGCAAGCTCATCATGTTGGAAGATCCAAGACAATATAATTTATCTCAGATGTAAGAAAACATAACCCATTACGTTGTCTTTCTTGTCCAATGTCAACTTTTTAGCATGTCATATTTTAATGAGTGCTCACAATCATAAAAGATGTCCAAGATAGTATATCTATATGTGAAGACCTCTCTTTCTTTATTACTTCCTATTAATTGCAATGATGACCAAAACTATGCTTGTCAACTCTCAACAACTTTTATTCATCATACTTTTTCTATGTGAGCTCATTACTCTCCATGAGATCCATAGGATCTCTTTGTTTCTTTTTATTTCTTTCTCTTTTCTTTTATTCACTTAGGATCATGGCAAAACAATCAAGCCCTTGACTCAACACTAATCTTTATTATATAGCTCACGGACTCGATTACATAGAAAGATAATAAAGCAAAACTCACAACTAGATCATGCCATAAACTTTATTCTACTAGATCAAAATACTACTAATAGGATCGAACTAAGGAAAAGGGTAAAGATAGGAGTTGTGATTGTGATACGATACCGGGGCACCTCCCCCAAACTTGGCGGTTGCCAAAGGGAGTGCCCATACCCATGTGATTATGTCTCTCTTTTCGGGGATGGTGATGTCATGTTTTTGGTGATGATGCCCTTCAAAATATGATTCTCCTCCTCAAGCTTGTTGACTTGCTGCTTGAGATCCATTATTTCCTTTCGGAGTTTTCCTGTAATAGCCAAAGCTCCCTGCACCCAAGGGTGCTGCATAGCTGCGGGAGAACCAGTGACATTGTTTTTCATATTCTCATAAGAAAGAAATCTAACATTAGAAGGGATAACCGAGTTTGGAATAGCTGAGCTCTGCAGTTCTCCCATTGTGAATCCAGCTTGGAAGCGAGAGGTGACTTCTTGATCCTCCATGGCATCTACCCTCATTAGGTCAGCCTCCATCTCTTCCTCCGTTGCTAGCCCAAAGTGTTCAGGGTCGCTGTTTGCCCTTGGTTCCGGTGCCGGATTAGATACTCGGCTCTCCCCAACTGACTCTTGAGAAGACATCTTGCTCTAATCTGCAGTAGCAACAGCTCAAAACAAAAACAGATGATTTTTGCGTGATACGGGAGTCAAAACCTTAGGGAGAATCTATAATGAATTTTTACCGACCAAAATATGTATCGTGCAAGAAAACGGAGTCCAGAAAGCACACAAGGTTCTCACAGGGTAGGGGCGCGCCCAGGGGGGTAGGGCGCACCCTCCACCCTCGTGAGGCCCTCGTATCCTTCTCGGACTACTACTTAATTTTCTATTTTTCTAAATATTCCAAAACGGAGAAATATTGCCTTAAAAATTGTTTTGGAGTCGGTTTACTTACCGTACCACATACATATTCCTTTTCGGAGTCTGAAACGTTCTGGAAAGTCTCCCTTATGTATTCCTCCGGGGTTATGGTTTCAATAATATTGGTTTCAACATTTATGGGATTACCTGAGATATAATGTTTGATTCTTTGACCGTTTACCACCTTTGGATTTGTGCTTTCGAAGTTGTTGATTTTTATGGCACCGGAACGATAGACCTCCTCGATAACATAGGGGCCTTCCCATTTAGAGAGAAGTTTCCCTGCAAAAAATCTTAAATGAGAGTTGTATAGCAATACATAATCACCTACATTAAACTCACACTTTTGTATCCTTTTGTCATGCCATCTTTTAACCTTTTCTTTAAACAACTTGGCATTTTCATAAGCTTGGGTTCTCCATTCATCAAGTGAGCTAATATCAAATAACCTCTTTTCACCTGCAAGTTTGAAATCATAGTTGAGCTCTTTAATAGCCCAATATGCCTTATGTTCTAGTTCAAGAGGTAAGTGACATGCTTTTCCATATACCATTTTATACAGAGACATACCCATAGGATTTTTATATGCAGTTCTATAGGCCCATAATGCATCATCAAGTTTCTTGGACCAATTCTTTCTAGACCTATTGACAGTCTTTTGCAAAATTAATTTGAGTTCTCTATTACACTAGACTGTGGGTGATATGGAGATGCAATTCTATGATTGACGTCATATTTAGCAAGCAATTTACGGAAAGCACCATGAATAAAATGTCAACCACCATCAGTCATTAAATATCTAGGGACTCCAAACCTCGAAAAAATAACTTCTTTAAGCATTTTAATAGAAGTGTTATGATCAGCACTACTAGTTGGAATAGCTTCTACCCACTTAGTAACGTAATCAACAACAACTAAAATATGTGTATATCCATTAGAGGCAGGAAAAGGTCCCATATAATCAAAGCCCCAAAACATCAAACGGTTCAATAACAAGTGAATAGTTCATAGGCATTTCTTGACGTCTACTAATATTACCAATTCTTTGACATTCATCACAAGAAAGGACAAACTTACGGGCATCCTTGAAGAGAGTAGGCCAATAAAAACCGGATTGCAATACCTTATGCATAGTTCTATCTCCCGCGTGGTGTCCTCCATAAGTTTCGGAGTGGCACTTGCGTAGGATCTATTCCTGTTCATGCTCAGGTACACAATGTCTAATAACACCATCTACTCCTTCTTTATAAAGATGTGGGTCATCCCAAAAGTAATGTCTCAAATCATAGAAGAATTTTTTCTTCTGTTGGTATGTGAAGCTAGGTGGTATAAATTTAGCAACTATGTAATTAGCATAATCAGCATACACGGGGGTACTATGAGAAGTACTTATGACATGTAATTGTTCATCAGGAAAGCTATCATCAATTAGTAGTGGGTCATCAAGAACATTCTCTAACCTAGATAAGTTGTCTGCAACAGGGTTCTCAACTCCTTTTCTATCAACAATATGCAAATCAAATTCTTGTGGCAAGAGAACCCATCTAATAAGTCTAGGTTTAGCATCTTTCTTCTCCATAAGATATTTAATAGCAGCATGATCTATATGGATAGTTACTTTAGAATCAACAATATAAGGTATGTACTTATCAAAAATATAAGGTCTGAACTTATCACAAGCAAATACAACTGCTAAAAGTTCTGTTTCAGCAGTAGCATAATTTCTTTTAGCATTGTCTAGAGTATTACTAGCATAATGGATAACATTTAATTTCTTATCAACTCTTTGCCCTAGAACAGCACCTACAGCATAATCGCTAGCATCACACATAATTTCAAAGGGTAAATTCAAATGAGGTGGCTGAATAATAGGTGCATAGACTAGTGCTTTCTTAAGTATTTCAAATGCTTCTACACAATCATCATCAAAGACAAACGGTACATCTTTTTGTAATAAATTAGTCAGAGGCCGAGAAATTTTCGAGGAGTCCTTGATGAACCTCCTATAAAATGCGGTGTGACCAAGGAAACTTCTTATACCTTTGATGTCCTTGGGACATGGCATCTTTTCAATAGCATCAACCTTGGCTTTATCAACTTCAATACCTCTTTCAGAAACTTTATGTCCCAAGACAATACCTTCATTAACCATAAAGTGGCACTTTTCCCAATTCAAGACATGATTAGTTTCTTCACATCTCTGCAAAACTTGATCAAGATTGCTCAAGCAATCATCAAAAGAAGATCCATAGACGGAAAAGTCATCCATGAAAACCTCACAAATCTTTTCACAGAAGTCAGAGAATATAGCCATCATGCATCTTTGAAAGGTAGCAGGTGCATTACATAAACCAAAAGGCATACGTCTATAAGCAAAAGTACCAAAAGGGCATGTAAAAGTAGTCTTTGATTGATCTTTAGCCGACACAGGTATTTGAGAGAAACCAGAATAACCATCTAGAAAGCAGTAATGTGTATGTTTGCATAATCTTTCTAGCATTTGATCGATAAAAGGTAAGGGGTAATGATCTTTCTTAGTAGCCTTATTTAATTTGCGGAAATCAATTACCATCCTATAACCGGTAATAATTCTTTGTGGAATGAATTCATCTTTATCATTAGGAACAACAGTAATACATCCCTTCTTAGGGACACGATGAACATGACTTACCCCACTGACTATCAGCAACAGGATAAATTATACCTGCCTCTAGAAGCTTTAGTATTTCTTTTCTTACCACTTCTTTCATTTTAGGATTCATACGTTGTTGAGAATCACGAACTGGTTTGGCATCTGCTTCCAAATTTATTTTATGTTGACATAGAGTGGGACTAATGCCCTTAAGATCATCAAGAGTATATCCAATAGCAGCACGGTGCTTCTTCAGAGTTTTTAATAATCTTTCTTCTTCATGCTCTGAAAGGTTAGCACTAATAATAACAGGATATATCTTGTTTTCATCAAGATAAGCATATTTAAGATTATCAGGCAACAGTTTAAGCTCAAACACGGGATCACCCTTAGGTGGAGGAGGATCCCCTAGGATTTGAACAGGAAAATTGTGTTTCAGCATAGGTTCTTGTTTAAAGAATACTTCATCTATTTCCCTTCTTTCATTCATAAACATATCATTCTCATGGTCTAGCAAATATTGTTCTAAAAGATCATTAGGAGGTACGACAATAGAAGCAAGACCAATAATTTCATCCTTACTAGGCAATTCTTCTTTGCGGTGTTGTTTACTAAATTTAGAGAAATTAAACTCATGAGTCATATCATCCAAGCCAATAGTAACAACATTCTTTTCGCAGTCTATCCTAGCATTAACTGTATTCAAGAAGGGTATACCAAATATAATGGGACAAAAGCTATCTTGTGGAGAACTAAGAACAAGAAAATCAGCAGGATATTTAGTTTTCTCACACAAGACTTCAACATCTCTAACAATTCCCATTGCTGAAATAGTATCTCTATTAGCAAGTTTAATTGTGATATCAATATCTTCTAACTCAGCAGGCGCAATCTCATGCTTGATTTCTTTATACAAGTCATAAGGTATAACACTAGCACTAGCACCCATATCACATAAGCCATGATAACAATAATCTCCTATTTTAACAGAAATAATAGGCACGCCTACCCCAGGTCTATGTTTATATTTAGCACAAGGTTTAGCAATTCTAGCAGTTTCACCGCAAAACTGAATAACATGCCCATCAATATTATCAGACAAGAGCTCTTTAACAATAGCAATATTAGGTTCAACTTTAACTTGCTCAGGAGGTGTATATGTTTTAATATTGCTTTTATGAACCATAGTTGAAGCTTTAGCATGATCCTTTATCCTAACAGGGAAAGGTGGTTTCTCAACATAACAAGTAGGAACAATAGGATCATTATAAGTGACAATCTTTTCTTCAACTTTAATAGGTGAAGCTAGTTTTACTTCTATGGGAGGATGATATTTAAACCACTTCTCCTTAGGGAGATCAACATAAGTAGCAAAAGATTCACAGAAAGAAGCTACTATCTCAGAATCAAGTCCATATTTAGTGCTAAACTTACGGAAAATATCGGTATCCATAAAAGATTTAACACAATCAAACTTAGGTGTCATACCTGACTCCTTACCATTGTCAAGGTCCCAATCTTTAGAGTTGCGTTTAATTCTATCCAATAAATCCCATCTAAATCCAATAGTCTTCATCATAAAAGAGCCAGCACAAGAAGTATCGAGCATGGTGCGATTATTTTCAGAAAGCCGAGCACAAATTTTTTGAAGAATTGTTTCTCTTGGAAGATCATGATTGGGGCATGAATATAACATTGATTTAAGCCTCCCCCAAGCTTGAGCGATGCTTTCTCCTCCGCGAGGCCAAAAATTATATATATAATTGCGATCACTATGAACAAGATGCATAGGGTAATACTTTTGATGAAATTCCAATTTCAATCTTCTATAGTTCCATGATCTCATATAATCACATAGCCTATACCATGTCAATGTGTCTCCCTTCAAAGATAAAGGGAAGACCTTCTTCATAGCAACATCATCGGGAATACCTGCAAGTTTAAATAATCCACAAACTTCATCCACATATATTAGGTGTTCATCAGGATGCTTTGTTCCATCTCTTGTAAAAGGATTAGCTAGCAGTTTTTCTATTATACTCGAAGGATACTCATAAGGAATTTTATTTTCAATAGGTTCAGTAGGTTGAGGAGCAACTCTTTGTTCTACTGGTCGGGGTGAAGATACCCCGAACAAGCCACTCAGAGGATTACTTTCCATAGTAACAAGTGACAGTAAATTTTAGCACACTATATAAATTTTTCCTTACCAAATTCCACCTACCAAAGGCGCTTCACTCCCCGGCAATGGCGCCAAAAAATAGTCTTGATGACCCACAAGTATAGGGGATCTATCATAGTCCTTTCGATAAGTAAGAGTGTCGAACCCAATGAGGAGCAGAAGGAAATGATAAAGGGTTTTCAGCAAGGTATTCTCTGCAAGCACTGAAATAAGTGGTAACAGATAGTTTTGTGATGAGATAATTTGTAGCGAGCAACAAATAACAAAAGTACATAAAGTGCATCAAGGTGGCCCAATCCTTTTTGTAGCAAAGGACTAGCCTGGACAAACTTTTATATAAGGAAAAGGGCTCCCGAGGACACATGGGAATATCGTCAAGCTAGTTTTCATCACGTTCATATGATTCGTGTTCGGTACTTTGATAATTTGATATGTGGGTGGACCGGTGCTTGGGTGCTATTCTTACTTGAACAAGCATCCCACTTATGATTAACCTCTATTGCAAGCATCCACAACTACAACAAAAGTATTATGGTAAACCTAACCATAGCATCAAACATATGGATCCAAATCAGCCCCTTACGAAGCAACACATAAACTAGGGTTTAAGCTTCTGTCACTCTAGCAACCCATCATCTACTTATTACTTCCCAATGCCTTCCTCTAGGCCCAAAAAATGGTGAAGTGTTATGTAGTCAATGTTCACATAACACCACTAGAGGCTAGACAACATATATCTCATCAAAATATCGAACGAATATCAAATTCACATGACTACTAATAGCAAGACTTCTCCCTTGTCCTCAGGAACAAACATAACTACTCACAAAGCATAAACATGTTCATAATTAGAGGGGTATTAATATGCATAAAGGATCTGAACATATGATCTTCCACCAATTAAACCAACTAGCATCAACTACAAGGAGTAATTAACACTACTAGCAACCTACTAGCACCAATCCCGGACTTGAAGACAAGAATCGGACACAAGAGATGAACTAGGGTTTTGACATGAGATGGTGCTGATGAAGATGTTGATGGAGATTGCCCTCTCCCGATGAGAGGAGCGTTGGTGATGACGATGGAGATGATTTCCCCCTTCGGGAGAGAAGTTTCCCCGGCAGAACAGCTCTGCCAGAGCTCTAGATTGGATCCGCCAAGGTTCCGCCTCGTGGCGGCGGAGTTTCATCCCGAAAGGTTGCTTCTTATTTTTTTCTCGACGAAAGACTTCATATAGGAGAAGATGGTCATCGGAGAGCCACCAGGGGGGCACGAGGCAGGGGGCGCCCCCACCCTCGTGAGAAGGGTGTGGGACCCCTGGTCTTCATCTTCGGCGAGGATTTTTCATTATTTATTATAAGGTGTTCTGTGGAGTTTCAGGACTTTTGGAGTTGTGCGGAATAGGTCTCTAATATTTGCTCCTTTTCCAGCCCAGAATTCCAGCTGCCGGCATTCTCCCTCCTTATGTAAACCTTGTAAAATAAGAGAGAATAGCCATAAGTATTGTGACATAATGTGAATAACAGCCCATAATGCAATAAATATCGATATAAAAGCATGATGCAAAATGGATGTATCAACAGGTATTTGAGAAAAACTAGAGTAACCATCTAGAAAGCAAAAATGTGTATGTTTGTATAATCTTTCTAGCATTTGATCAATAAAAGGTAAAGGGTAGTGATCCTTTTTAGTAGCTTTATTTAATTTGCAGAAATCAATTACCATTCTATAACCTGTAACAATTCTTTGTGGGGTCAGTTCATCTTTATCATTAGGAACAACAGCAATACCTCCCTTCTTAGGGACACAATGGACATGACTTACCCACTAACTATCAGCAACGGGATAAATTATACCAGACTCCAGAAGCTTTAGTATTTCTTTTGTTACCACTTCTTTCATCTTAGGATTTAACCGTCGTTGGTGATCAACAACCGGTTTCGCGTCTTTCTCCAAAAAAAATTGTGCTGGCATAGAGTGGGACTAATGCCCTTAATATCATCAAGAGTTTATCCAATAGTAGCACGGTGCTTCTTCAGAATTTTCAATAATTTCTTTTCTTCATGCTCTGAAAGGTTAGCACTAATAATAACATGATATATCTCTTTCTCATAAAGATAAGCATATTTAAGAGTATCAGGTAAAGGTTTAGGCTCAAACACGGGATCACCCTTGGGTGGAGGAGAATACCCTAAGATTTCAACAGGCAAATTGTGTTTCAAAATAGGTCCCTGTTTAAAGAATACTTCATCTATTTCCCTTCTTTCATTCATAAACATATCATTTTCATGGTCTAGCAAATATTGTTCTAAAGGATCATTAGGAGGCACGGCAATAGAAGCAAGACCAATAATTTCATCTTTACTAGGCAATTATTTATCATGGGGTTGTCTATGAAATTTAGCAAAATTAAACTCATGAGACATATCCCCCAAACCAATAGTAACAACATCTTTTTTGCAATCTATCCTAGCATTAACAGTATTCAAGAAGGGTCTACCAAATATAATGGGACAAAAGTCATCTTGTGGGGAACCAAGAACAAGGAAATCAGCAGGATATTTGACTTCCCACACAAGACTTCAACATCTCTAACAATCCCAAATGGTGAAATAGTGTCTCTTTTGGCAAGCTTAATTGTAACATCAATTTCCTCTATCTCAGCAGGTGCAATATCATGCATAATTTCTTTATATAAGGAATGAGGTATTGCACTTGCATTAGCACCCATATCACATAAGCCATGATAGCAATGATCTCCTATTTTAATAGAAATAACAGGCACGCCTACAACAGGTCTATGTTTATTTTTAGTATCGGGTCTAGCAATTCTAGTAGCTTCATCATAGAAGTAAATAACATGTCCATCAATATTATCGGCCAAGAGATCCTTAACCATAGCATACTTGGTTCGACTTTAATTTGCTCAGAGGGTGTAGGTGTTCTAGTATTACTCTTATGAACTACAGTTGAAACATTAGCATGATCCTTTATTCTAGTAGGGAAAGGTGGTTTCTCAATATAAGCAGTAGGAACAACAGAGTCATTATAAGTGATAGTATTTTCTTCAACTTTAATAGGTGCAACTACTTTTACTTCAATGGGAGGATTATATTTAAACCACTTCTCCTTAGGGAGATCAACATGAGTAGCAAAGGATTCACAGAAAGAAGCTACTATCTCAGAGTCAAGTCCATATTTAGTGCTAAATTCACAGAAAGCATCGGTATCCATAAAAGATTTAACGCAGTCAAACTTGGGTGTTATACCTCACTCCTTACCTTCGTCGAGATCCCAATCTTCAGAGTTGCATTTAATTCTTTCCAATAAATCTCATTTGAATTCAATAGTCTTCATCATAAAAGAACCAGCACAAGAAGTATCAAGCATGGAGAGATTATCGAGAGAAAGCCGAGCATAAATTTTTTGAATAATAATTTATGTTGAGAGCTCATGATTGGGGCATGAATACAACATTGACTTAATACTACCCCAAGCTAGAGCGATGCTTTCTCCTTCGCGAGGCCAAAATTATATATATAATTACGATCATGATGAACAAGATGCATAGGATAAAACTTCTGATGAAATTCCAATTTCAATCGGTTGTAGTTCCATGATCCCAGATCATCATGATACGTCTCCAATGTATCTATAATTTTTTATTGTTCCATGCTATTATATTATCAACCTTGGATGTTTATATGCATTTATATGTTATTTTATATGATTTTTGGGACTAACCTATTAACCTAGAGCCCAGTGCCAGTTTCTGTTTTTCCTTGTTTTAGGGTTTTGAAGAAAAGGAATATCAAACGGGGTCCAAATGGAATGAAACTTCATGGAACTTATTTTTGGAAGGAAAGCAACCCGGGAGACTTGGAGTCCATGTAAGGGAAGCAACGAGGAAGCCACGAGGCAGCGGGCGCGCCCACCACCCTGGGCGTGCCCTCCACCCTCGTGGGCCCCTCGTGGCACCCCTGACGTACTTATTCCGCCTATATATCTCCATATACCCTAAAATGATCGGAGATCACAATAGATCGGGAGTTCCGCCGCCAGAAGCCTCCGTAGCCACCGAAAGCCAATCTAGACCCGTTCCGGCACCCTGTCGGAGGGGGAATCCCTCTCCGGTGGCCATCTTCATCATCCCGGTGCTCTCCATGACGAGGAGGGAGTAGTTCTCCCTCGGGGCTGAGGGTATGTACCAGTAGCTATGTGTTTGATCTCTCTCTCTCTCTCTTGTGTTCTTGAGGTGATACAATCTTGATGTATCGCGAGCTTTTCTATTATAGTTGGATCTTATGATGTTTTCTCCCCCCCTCTACTCTCTTGTAATGGATTGAGTTTCCCCTTTGAAGTTATCTTATCGGATTGAGTCTTTAAATATTTGAGAACACTTGATGTATGTCTTGCCGTGCGTATCTGTGGTGACAATGGGATATCACGTGATTCATTTGATGTATGTTTTGGTGAACAACTTGCGGGTTCCGACCAAGAACCTATGCATAGGGGTTGGCACACGTTTACGTCGTGATTCTCTGGTAGAAACTTTGGGGCACTCTTTGAGGTTCTATGTGTTGGTTGAATAGATGAATCTGAGATTGTGTGATGCATATCGTATAATCATACCCACGGATACTTGAGGTGACATTGGAGTATCTAAGTGACATTAGGGTTTTGGTTTATTTGTGTCTTATGGTGTTATTCTAGTACGAACTCTAGGGCTGTTTGTGACACTTATAGGAATAGCCCAACGGATTGATTGGAAAGAATAACTTTGAGGTGGTTTCGTACCCTACCATAATTTCTTCGTTTGTTCTCTGCTATTAGTGACTTTGGAGGGACTCTTTGTTGCATGTTGAGGGATAGTTATGTGATCCAATTATGTTATTATTGTTGAGGGAAATTGCACTAGCGAAAGTATGAACCTTAGGCCTTGTTTCAACACATTGCAATATCGTTTGTGCTCACTTTTATCATTAGTTACCTTGCTGTTTTTATATTTTCAGATTACAAAAACCTTTATCTACCATCCATATACCACTTGTACCACCATCTTTTCACTGAAATAGTGCACCTATAAAATTTACCATTGTATTGGGTGTGTTGGGGACACAAGAGACTCTTTGTTATTTGGTTGCAGGGTTGCTTGAGAGAGACCATCTTCATCCTATGCCTCCTACGGATTGATAAACCTTAGGTCATCCACTTGAGGGAAATTTGCTACTGTCCTACAAACCTCTGCACTTGGAGGCCCAACAACGTCTACAAGAAGAAGGTTGTGTAGTAGACATCAAGCTCTTTTTTGGCGCCGTTGCCGCGGAGGTGAGTGCTTGAAGGTATATCTTTAGATCTTGCAATCAAGTCTTTTAGTTTCTTGTTTTATCACTAGTTTAGTTTATAAAAGAAAATTACAAAAAAATGGAATTAAGTTTACCTCATACGCTTCATCTTTTTAATATCTTTCGTGAGTATGATGGAAAGGAAAATTGTTCCAAAGTGTTAGAAGAAGAATGCATTAAAATGTTTGCACTAAATCTTTGGATGATGAGCATGATTGCAATGTTGTTAGTATGAATTCCTTGAATATCCATGATGCTAATGATATGCAAAGCCACAAGCTTGGGGAAGCTATGTTTGATGAAGATGATATTTTTTGTCCCCCAAGTTTTTGCGAGCAAATTTATTATGATGAAATCATGCCTCCTATTTATGATAATTATATTGATGAAAGTGGATTTGGAGAGGTCATGACTTTATTTTGTGATGAATCCACTATTCCGGAAGAGGTTCCAATTGATTATGACAACAAAGTTGCTATCTATGATGATTATTGTGATGACTTGTATTCTATAAAGAATAATGATATCCATGAAACTTGTCATCATAATTTTAGTTTTCAATTGGATTATGCGTCACATGATAATTATTTTATTGAGTTCGCTCCCACTATTATTCATGAGAAGAATTTTGCTTGTGTGGAGAGTAATAAAATTTCTATGCTTGTAGATCATGGAAAGAATGCTTTAGGTGATAGTTATATTGTTGAATTCATTCATGATTCTATTGAAAATTATTATGAGGGAGGAACATATGCTTGTAGTAATTGCAATAATATCAAGTTTCCTCTCTATGTGCTTAAAGTTATGAAGTTATCCTTGTTTTACCTTCCTATGCAAGTTGACTCTTGTTCCCATAATTTGTTTGCTCACAAAATCCCTATGCATAGGAAGTGGGTTAGACTTAAATGTGCTAGTCATATTCTTCATGATGCTCTCTTTATGTTTCAATTCTTATCCTTTATGTGAGCATCATTGAAATCATCATGCCTACCTAGGGGCGTTAGACGATAGCGCTTATTGGGAGGCAACCCAATTTTATTTTTGTTCCTTGCCTTTTGCTCCTGTTTAGCAATAAATAATTTATCTATACTCTGTTATTATTTAGTTTTTATGTTTTAATTAGTGTTTGCGCCAAATAGAACCGTTGGGAAGACTTGGGGAAAGTCTTGTTGCTCTTGCTGTAAAAAACAGAAACTTTAGTGCTCACGAGAATTGCTGTCATTTTTTATTGGAGAGTGATATTTAATTAATTATTTTTGAAGATGATTAATAGATAAATTACTCACGTCCATCAATTTATTTGAGAATTTTATGAGTTCCAGAAGTTTTCGTTAGTAACAGATTTCTACAGACTGTTCTGTTTTTGACAGGTTCTGTTTTTCATGTGTTGTTTGCTTATTTTAATGAATCTATGGCTAGTAAAAGAGTTTATAAACCATAGAGAAGTTGGAATACAGTAGTTTTAACACCAATATAAATAAAGGATGATTTCATTACAGTACCTTAAAGTGGTGTTTTGTTTTCTTTCGCTAACGGAGCTTACGAGTTTTCTGTTAAGTTTTGTGTTGTGAAGTTTTCAAGTTTTGGGTAAAGATTTGATGGATTATGGAATAAGGAGTGGCAAGAGCCTACGCTTGGGGATGCCCAAGGCACCCCAAGGTAATATTCAAGTACAACCAAAAGCCTAAGCTTGGGGATGCCCCGGAAGGCATCCCCTTTTTTGTCTTCGTTCATCGGTAACTTTACTTGGAGCTATATTTGTATTCGCCACAAGATATGTGTTTTGCTTGGAGCATCATTTTATTTTATTTTGTTTTGCTTGCTGTTTGAATAAAATACCAAGATCTGAAATTATTAAATGTTGGAGAGTCTTCATATAGTTGCATAATTGTTCGACTATTCATTGATCTTCACTTATATCTTTCGGAGTAGTTTGTCATTTGCTCTAGTGCTTCACTTATATCTTTCTAGAGCATGGTGGTGGTTTTATTTTGTAGAAATAGATGAACTCTCATGCTGCACTTATATTATTTTGAGAGTCTTTAGAACAGCATGGTAATTTGCTTTGGTTATGAAACTAGTCCTATTATGATAGGCATCCAAGAATAATAAAAACTTTCATAGAAGTGCATTGAATACTAAGAGAAGTTTATTGCTTGATGATTGTTTTGAGATATGGATGTTGTCGGTGTCAAAACCGGCGGATCTCAGGTAGGGGGTCCCGAACTGTGCATCTAGGCCGGATGGTAACAGGAGACAAGGGACACGATGTTTTTTACCCAGGTTTGGGCCCTCTCGATGGAGGTAAAACCCTACTCCTGCTTGATTAATATTGATGATATGGGTAGTACAAGAGTAGATCTACCACGAGATCAAGGTGGCTAAACCCTAGAAGCTAGCCTATGGTATGATTGTTGTATATGGAGTTGATTGCCTACGGACTACAACCCTCCGGTTTATATAGACACCATATAGGGTTAGGGTTACACAGAGTCGGTTACAATGGTAGGGGATCTTGAATATCCGCATCGCCAAGCTTGCCTTCCACGCCAAGGAAAGTCCCATTCGGACACGGGACGAAGTCTCCAATCTTGTATCATAGTCCAGGAGTCCGGCTGAAGGTATAGTCCGGCTACCCGAACACCCCCTAATCCAGGACTCCCTCAGTAGCCCCTGAACCAGGCTTCAATGATGACGAGTCTGGCGCGCAAATTGTCTTCGGCATTGCAAGGCGGGTTCCTCCTCCAAGTCCTTCATAGAAGATTGTAAACACCAAGAGTAGTGTCCGGCTCTGCAAAATAAGCTTCCACATATTGCCATAGAGAGAATAACATTAACACAAATCAAATCTGCTGACGTATTCCATAGTGCGTCATCACACTACAGCCAAGTCCTTTACTCGAATCGTTTTCACTTTTCCACCTCAGCGTGTTTTGCGAGGCGGTTTCATTGGCACGTCTTGTCAAAGCAGAGATCGTGTGCTCCCCTTTTACGGGATTCTCATCAATATGGACGTGGGTAACCCAATCGTGCCCATTAGCATGTTTTCTCGATTGAAGGCGAGTCCCAAACGGTTACGGGGAGGGCTCCTGGTATTCAACCTCTTATAAAGAGACCAAGGCCTTACTCCTTTTTCCAATCTCAAACGAGTTCGCCTGTCGCCTCGAGTTCCAACACCCTAGGCTCCAGATTCCAGGCGCTTCGGACCTTCGACAATGTCCGGTTCCGACCTTCAAGGCTGACGGAGGAGGACGTGCTAAAGTTGAGAGAGGCTAAGTTCTTTACCGCCGAAATTTCGCATAGGTTGCCTGCTCAAAGGCAGGCTATTCCCAGTCCCCAGCTCAGTGAGAGCGTAGTGTTCATGTCTCACTTCCTTCGGGGGTTAGGCTTCTCGATGGATCCCTTTGTGAGGGGGCTGCTGTTTTATTACGGGCTGGAATTTCATGACTTAGCTCCGGAGTCCATCCTCCACATTTCCTCATTCATCGTTGTGTGCGAAGCGTTCCTCCGTGTTACTCCTCACTTCGGATTATGGCTCAAGACTTTTGGAGTGGAGCCGAAGATGATCGAGGGACGGCACGCAGAGTGCGGAGGCGCTGTCATAATTAAGAATGCTAATGCTCCATGGCCTGAGGGCTCCTTTCAAGAGGAGCTCGGCTTGTGGCAACGAGAATGGTTCTATATCACCGTTCCCAGGAGCGCCAAGTGGGCGGCGCCTCCTGCCTTTCGCTCGGGTCCCCCATCACGGCTAGCATCATGGGTCAACAAAGGATTAGATTGGGGGTTATCCAAAGACGTGCCCTTGTTGCAGGGCCGCATCAGGGATCTCTTAGAAAGAGACCTCAACCTGGTCAAGCTGACGCAGGTCATGCTGATTCACCGAACACTGCCCGACAAACGTCGCTCCCTTCGTCTGTGGGAGTTTAATCCGGAGGGACCACGAGCTCTCTAGCATTTTATGGGCGCAACGCCCGTGGAGATGTATAAACTGTTCTTCGGATCACAAATGATGTGTCCGGATTTGACCGAGGACGCAGGCCTAAGCTGCAATCGCCCGGATACCCAAGTAAGTAACCTTGTGCCCAAACCTACTATCCATATAATCGTCATAAACTTGCCCCTAAAAGAGCTGTCCTTTTAAACAGGAGTGGATAGCGAAGGCAAAGCTGATCAGGTGTTCGGCTCCCCTTCCCGAAACCAGGCCGGATCCCGTGCTTGTCAGGATGTTGAAGATAATGCCTTTGGAGGGAAGTAAGGGGAAGGACAAGGGAACTATGGCCTCCTCGAAGGAGGCTGCTCCGAAGGGAGGAACCGACAATTCCTCTCCCAAGGGGAAGAAGAGGGCCGCCTCTGACGACCCGGAGACCATGGCCCCGAAGCGGGGGAGAAAATCCTCGTTAGATGGTCCGGCGCCGGGGAGTTCCTCGGCCGAACTACGCCCTCAAAGGGATCAGCCCTCCAGCAAGCCGTAAGTAGAGAGAGGTTTTCCTTTTGAGGGATGAGAGAAATCCTTGATTTATATCTGAGAAGATTAACCGAAATTTTACCTTGTAGCTCGGACCTCAGCCCTTCTCAGCAGAGCTCGTCTTCAGGGGATCTTCTTCCGAAGATGATGGAGAGCGGGACGCCTCCCCCTGCCGTACCGCCTAGCGAGGCGGGTGACCCTGAGGTGTCGTTGCGGAGGGTTTCTCTGAATCCGGCAGGGGCGGAAGATAGCTATGTGGCTCCCCAAGGCTTTCCACGCCCAACCTTCGAAAGAGGCCATAGGACAAGTCCGGCACCGTCTGGTGCTCGGCCGGAGGAGCTAAAGATTCTGCTGGGGCGAGCTTCTATCTCAGAGGAGCACCGTGCATTGATGGGGACGGTGATTGAAAGGATTTTATCCGCAGAAAGCAGATTGCATGAGGCCGTCAAAAGTTTACTGACGGGTTTTGAGGTACGTTAGATAATGTACACTTTTGTCAGTTGCGCATAAGTAAGATGCGCCCTATGTAGATAGTAGCCCCTGAGACTCTGCGCGTTGTCAAGAAATGACGGCACGCAGAGGATCATAATCCCAGGTCTAAGATGTCGCCTTTGAATGTAGGTGGCGAGGTGTCCGGAATCAAGCCGAACTGATGATGTGGCCGAACTAAAGCGGCAACTGGACGTGGCAGATGTCGACATCGCGCTTGTCAACAAGCGGCTTGATGAGGCTCAAGTTATGTAATACTTCGGGCTGCATCAGGTAAGAGGAGCTTCATGCCAGTGTCTTACAATGTGTGTGCTTGACGCAGATGGTACGGTCGCCGTGGAGAATCTTAGGGCAGAACTTGCCCGAGCTAAGGAGCAAGCCAGAAAAAGCGATGCGGCTGCCGAGAAGGCCCTTGAAGAGCTGAGAGCCGAACAGGCTGCTCACTGCCGAAGCAAAGAAGAGATGGCCGAGAAGTTAAAGAGCACTGCAGACCGTTGCAAACTTCTTGAGAAAGAAGACCGGGTGAGACAGACGGACTTAGAGAAGGCCGTTGCCGATGCCAAGGACGCTCGCTATACGATGAGAGCTGCGAAGGAGGAGCTGCGTCAGGCCGAACAGATTGCGGCTAGAAAGCCCTTTATGTTGCGAAGGAAGTTTTGTGATCCGAAGTTTGCTCCGTTGAACCGGATGTGGAGTGTGGAGGATACCTATCTGGACTTGTCAGCGAGTGCTGCTGATGCGACCGAACACTTTCGAGATCAGAAAGATCGTGAAGTGGAAAAGCTTTTCTGGTCGCAATTTCACAATCCAGAGCGTCCACTGGCAGTGGATGATCGTTTGGCTCAATGGGCCGAACTGAATAGGTTGTCTGGACTCGCCATGAAGTATGTCATGGGTCACCTGTGGCTGGGGAGATCGGAGCCGAAGAGTTATTTCAGCTTGGTGCAGCAATTCCTTGACGCGGTGCCGCGTATAAATGCAATGAAGAGCTCAGCATGCATAGAGGGCGCTAGGATGGCTCTTGCCCGTGTTAAGACATACTGGGCAGAGATGGAGACCACCATTGTTGCATCCCGAGATTCGGACAAAAGCCAAGTACCCTCCAAGCACTATTTTCAGGAAGTTCTTGAAGGCGCTCGTGTAATAGAGACGCAGTGCCCGAAAGATGCTATGTTATGATAGCATATGTAATTATAAAGTAATATTTTGATAAACTGTAGTGGCCTTTTTTATACTTGTGCCTCCAAGTATTGGGAACACCTTCTGTGCGGCCATTTTAAGATATATATATATATATATATATATATATAATCTGAAAGATGGCAGTCGTTGGCTTCAGCCCCCACGCACATAGTGCGGGGGTGCTTGCAGAAGACGTATTTTCACACTTAACCCAACGTCTTGGTCCTACAAAGGAGGTGATAGCGCAGCGGGCCAGGCAACCGGACTATAATGCTTTAACACTTTCACTTAGCCATAGGAGTTTGACAGTGAGACTATTTAGGTAACTCCTTGGTGGCAACTACGCTCGTCCGAGTTCGGGGCGCGTATGTGCCTGACCGGAAAGCGACCCTTCGTTAAAGCGGAGGAATCCGATAGATTCCGATAGGTCATCGAGTGGCTGACCAGTCTCACGCTACATCATGACAGTCAGTTTTCGGCTTTCTCTACTAAGGTGCTCGCCCGGCCGAACCGGGGCACAATCGCAGTAGTTCTCCTGGTGCTACCTTAGCTGATATAGCGGAACGTAAGGTAGCCGAACTCAGGAGCCACGCAACCCAACATTTGACCAAAGACATGATTCGGAGCTGATGCATATAATGCCAAAACTCGCGACGCCCAACACTCCCTAAGGTGTTCGGTCTTTATGAGTGCGGGCGAAACAACACTCTTTATTAAAAAAGCCCCTAGTGTCCAGGTACGTGCAAAAATTCTGACGTGGCCACATGCCAAGACGCCAGCCTCCTCCTTGGTTATAGCAGAAAGAAAAAACCAGGGGATGTGTAGCAACAAGAGACAGTAAAAAAGGTTTACGTAGGGTCTTAATCTAAAAAGAATCCTTTAGGACGGGTCCCTACTGCACGTCTGCGCCTGTGTCTCCGTTGTGCCGTATCCTGGACGGGCGCCGCACGACATTCATCTGTAAAAGAGAGGAACTTAGTTGAAAATGGGTCGTGCCGAAAAAGTTTAAAATAAGCAAAGTATAAAGTAAGATATATAAGATTGAGCTTTATTGTCTCTTATTGTATATGCGTGGAGCCCCTAGTGGTATATGGCTTCTAGGCCTGCATCAATGATGATTTTGCACCGAACTCGTCTATCCGCGTTCGTGGTCTTGAATGACCTATTTCGAAGTTTTTTTTGGCCGGTGAGGCCATTTTGCTATGGGGCTGGCAAAGCGGCCGCATAGTCCTCCGCTTGGGGAGGCGCACTTTAGTGCTTCCCCTTCAAAGAGATGATGCCTCGTGGACCGGGCATCTTAAGCGTAAGAGATGCATAATGCAGTATTGCGTTAAAGCGAGCGAAAGCTTCGCGTCCCAGTAGTGCTTGATAGTGACTTCAGAACGGTACGATATGGAAGGTCAGCTTTTTGCGGCGGAGGTTATCGGCAGAGCCAAATATGACTTCGAGCAGGAGAAAACCCATACAATGGGTGTCCGGACCAGGTATACCCCTTGAAAGGAGGTTTTGCTGCGGCGGATTCTTGCTGGGTTTATCCCCATGTGCTGGATTGTATCCTGATATATCAGGTTTAGTCCACTGCCGCCATCCATAAGGACATTTGAAAACTGGAGTCCGCCAATTATTGGATCGAGTATCAAGGCAGTCCAGCCTACATTCTTGATATTCCTAGAATAATCTAGCTGATCGAAGATGATCGGTTTTTGATAACCAGTGGCAGGACCCTTTGGGGATGGGCCGTGTGGTGCGTACCTTTACGGGCACCGCATGTTTTGTTATGTGAAGTGAGTTCACTGTTTTTACTTCTTGTGGGAAGTCTTTTGTTTCCTGGTGCTCTGCTTTTGGGGTTCGTCCTCGTCTTCGCTTGGTGTGTCGAGCCCCTTGTGTTCGGCATTGAGTTTGCCCGATTGTTTGAAAACCCAACAGTCTCTGTGGGTATGGTTAGCAGGCTTCCCGGGAGTACTGTGTATCTGACATATCCTGTCCAGGATTTTATTTAGGTTGGATGGATCGTCCCTGTTATCCTGGGGGGCGATTTTTCCTGATTTTGTCGTGAGCCTTTGAATCCGGCATTGACTTCCGTGTTCTTCAGACTTTTGTCCTTAGTCCAGCGACGGTCCTTGTTGCGTCGCGGTTTTCCGTTTCCATCCCTAGTTTCGGATGTACTTGGGTCGGTGGGGCTGCATCTTGCCAACCAGCTGTCCTCCCCTGCACAAAAGCGGGTCATGAGGCTTGTTAGTGCAGCCATTGTTCTTGGCTTTTCTTGGCTAAGGTGTCTGGCGAGCCATTCGTCTCGGACGTTATGCCTGAAAGCTGCTAAGGCTGACTATCTGATTCTTTTTAGTGAGGAATCTATTCCAGAACTGCCGAGCTGATTCTCCGGGTTGTTGAGTTATGTGACTAAGATCGTCTGCATCCGGAGGGCGGACATAGGTCCCTTGAAAGTTTGCTTGGAAAGCATCCTCGAGCTCTTCCCTGCTTCCAATTGTGTTTTCGGGAAGGCTTTTAAGCCAATGCCGGGCTGGCCCTTTAAGCTTAAGGGGTAGATATTTTATGGCGTGGAGATCATCTCCTCTAGCCATGTGTATGTGGAGGATATAATCCTCGATCCAAACTCCAGGGTCTGTTGTTCCATCATATGCCTCTATGTTTACGGGTTTGAATCCCTCTAGGAATTCATAGTCCAGGACCTCATCGGTGAAACATAGGGGGTGTGCGACGCCCCTATATTTGGGTGTGCCGGATTCTGATGATGGCTTCATAGCGTTGCTTACGAGAGCTTGCTTTCTTGGCCCATAAATGGACCTGACCGGGCCATGATGCGAATCCTTAAGTGGGTCGCATGCCGATTTAGGTGCGGCGCCGCTTGCCGCTTTATGGGGTCATCTATCCGACCGTGTGGCTTTTTCATTTTTTGAATGTGAGGGCTCTAGGGCCTCTTCGTCGAATTCAAGCAGTAGCTTTGTTTTCGAATAGCTTTTAGTGCGGCGACTGTCGCCGTACTTATCTGTGGTATTGATTACTTTGCTCCATCTGATCAGGAGTGCATCTTCCGCTGTTTTGAGCTTCCGCATTTGCTTTTTTAGGCTGCGTGCAGTTCCAACGAGCCTCTCGTGGAGATTCTTCTGCTCCATAGGTTTATTCGGCGTGAGGTCGTCCGGAATGCCGTTTTCGCCAGAGGAGGGATGTTCGGTTTCTCTATCCGTGTTGCCCTATTCGAACGGTTCCTCTAAGGCCTGCTCGTCGTCTACCGGCTCGTCCTGCTCTATGGCTGGGTTTTTGTCGAGGCGGGGCTTGGGTCGGCGTTTATGCCGACGCTTTGATTGCTTTTCGGGGGGTCGATCTCCCGTCCCATCCCCTTTTTCCTCGTTGTCGCTTCCTTTAGGGGTATCCACCATGTACACATCGTGAGATGAGGTGGCTGTCCAATGCCCTATGGGCATTGGTTCGTCGGTATCTCCTGCATCGTCATCCATGCTATCGATGTCTCCGGAGTCGAATTTGAGCACGTCGTTTAAATTGTCGATAGTGGCTACCAAGTGGGTGGTGGGTGGGCTTTGAATTTCTTCATCGTCCGTATCCCATCTTCGCTGACCGTAGTTCGGCCAGGGCTCTCCTGATAAGGAGAGAGACTTGAGAGAGTTCAGGATATCGCCAAAAGGCGAATACTGAAAGATGTCTGCGGTGGTGAACTCCATTATCGGCGCCCAATCGGATTCGATTGGCAGGGGCGCGGGGGTTCGGAGTCCGGGGAGGAGTCCGGATTCTCGAAGTCACGGGTCGTGTAGAGTGCGGGGCTAGCATTCGGCTTGATTGCTTTCGGGATCGCAGCCCCCGAGGTGACGTCCAACCGCTCATCCTCGATTGGCGCAATAGGCTCCGAGTTAGGGGTCGGAACCGATGCATGTGCGGCCTCCAGGACACTGTCCGGGGGCAGATCTAGATCATGCCCCTCGAGATAGTGCGGCGCGCTTGGCCGTGGCTCGAGCCCGTTGAAGATCAAGTCTCCGCGGATGTTAGCCGTGTAGTTTAAGCTTCCAAACCTGACTTGATGGCCAGGGGCGTAGCTTTCGATCTGCTCGAGTGGCCGAGCGAATTGGCCCGCGGAGCGTAGCCGCCAAAGACGAAGATCTGTCCGGGGAGAAAAGTCTCACCCTGGATCGTATCGTTGTTGATGATCAAAGGAGCCATCGGGCCTAAAGGCGACGACACAGAGGAACTCTCAATGAAAGCACCAATGTCGGTGTCAAAACCGGCGGATCTCGGGTAGGGGGTCCCGAACTGTGCGTCTAGGCCGGATGGTAACAGGAGACAAGGGACACGATGTTTTTTACCCAGGTTTGGGCCCTCTCGATGGAGGTAAAACCCTACTCCTGCTTGATTAATATTGATGATGTGGGTAGTACAAGAGTAGATCTACCACGAGATCAAGGTGGCTAAACCCTAGAAGCTATCCTATGGTATGATTGTTGTATATGGAGTTGATTGCCTATGGACTACAACCCTCCGGTTTATATAGACACCGGATAGGGTTAGGGTTACACAGAGTCGGTTACAATGGTAGGAGATCTTGAATATCCGCATCGCCAAGCTTGCCTTCCACGCCAAGGAAAGTCCCATCCGGATACGGGACGAAGTCTCCAATCTTGTATCTTCTTAGTCCAGGAGACCGGCTGAAGGTATAGTCCAGCTACCCGAACACCCCCTAATCCAGGACTCCCTCAGATGTAATAATATCAAAGTCGTGCAAGTTGAGTAGTTGTGAATTTGAGAAATGCTTGTCTTGAAGTTTGCAAGTCCCGTAGCATGCACGTATGGTAAATGTTATGTAACAAATTTGAAACATGAGGTGTTATTTGATTTTCTTCCTTATGAGTGGCGGTCGGGGACGAGCGATGGTCTTTTCCTACCAATCTATCCCCCTAGGAGCATGCGTGTAGTGCTTGGTTTTTGATGACTTGTAGATTTTTGCAATAAGTATGTGAGTTCTTTATGACTAATGTTGAGTCCATGGATTATACACACTCTCACCCTTCCATCATTGCTAGCCTCTTCGGTACCGTGCATTTCCGTTTCTCACATTGAGAGTTGGTGCGAACTTCGCCGGTGCATCCAAACCCCGTGATATGATATGCTCTTTCACACATAAACCTCCTTATATCTTCCTCAAAACAGCCACCATACCTACCTATTATGGCATTTCCATAGCCATTCCGAGATATATTGCCATGCAACTTTCCACCATTCCGTTTATTATGACACGCATCATCATTGTCATATTGCCTTGCATGATCATGTAGTTGACATCGTATTTGTGGCAAAGCCACCATGCATAATTTATCATACATGTCACTCTTGATTCATTGCCCATCCCGGTACACTGCCGGAGGCATTCATATAGAGTCATACTTTGTTCTAGTATCGAGTTGTAATCTTTGAGTTGTAAATAAATAGAAGTGTGATGACCATCATTAATAGAGCATTGTCCCAAAAAAAGAGAAAGGCCAAAAAAGGGAAGGCCCAAAAAAAGAAAGGCCAAATAAAAAGAGGGAAATGCCAAATAAAAAAATAAAAAAATAAAATAAAAGGGACAATGCTACTATCCTTTTTCCACACTTGTGCTTCAAAGTAGCACCATGATCTTTATGATAGAGAGTCTCTTGTTTTGTCACTTTCATATACTAGTTGGAAATTTTCATTATAGAACTTGGCTTGTATATTCCAACAATGGGCATCCTCAAGTGCCCTAGGTCTTCGTGAGCAAGCAAGTTGGATGCGCACCCACTTAGTTTCTTTTGTTGAGCTTTCATACATTTATAGCTCTAGTGCATCCATTGCATGGCAATCCCTACTCCTCGCATTAACATCAATCGATGGGCATCTCCATAGCTCATTGATTAGCCTCGTTGATGTGAGACTTTCTCCTTTTTTGTCTTCTCCACATACCCCCATCATCATATTCTATTCCACCCATAGTGCTATGTCCATGGCTCACGCTCATGTATTGCGTGAAGGTTTATGAGTTTGAGCTTACTAAAGTATGAAACAATTGCTTGGCTTGTCATCGGGGTTGTGCATGATGAGAGCATTCTTGTGTGACGAAAATGGAGCATGACCAAACTATATGATTTTGTAGGGATGAACTTTCTTTGGCCATGTTATTTTGAGAAGACATGATTGCTTAGTTAGTATGCTTGAAGTATTATTACTTTTATGTCAATATTAAACTTTTGTCTTGAATCTTATGGATCTGAATATTCTTGCTACAATAAAGATAAATACATGATGAATATGTTAGGTAGCATTCCACATCAAAAAATTTGTTTTTATCATTTACCTACTCGAGGACGAGCGGGAATTAAGCTTGGGGATGCTGATACGTCTCCAACATATCTATAATTTTTTATTGTTCCATGCTATTATATTATCAACCTTGGATGTTTTATATGCATTTATATGCTATTTTATATGATTTTTGGGCTAACCTATTAACCTAGAGCCCAGTGCCAGTTTCTGTTTTTTCCTTGTTTTAGGGTTTCGAAGAAAAAGAATATCAAACGGAGTCCAAATGGAATGAAACTTCACGGAACTTAGTTTTGGAAGGAACGCAACTCGGGAGACTTGGAGTCCATGTAAGGGAAGCAACGAGGAAGCCACGAGGCAGGGGGTGGCCCATCCCCCCTGGGCGCGCCCTCCACCCTCATGGGCCCCTCGTGGCTCCCCTGACGTACTTCTTCCGCCTATATATCTCCATATACCCTAAAACGATCGGAGAGCACAATAGATCGGGAGTTCTGCCACCAGAAGCCTCCGTAGCCACCGAAAGCCAATCTAGACCCATTCCGGCACCCTTCCGGAGTGGGAATCCCTCTCTAGACGCCATCTTCATCATCCCGGTGCTCTCCATGACAAGGAGGGAGTAGTTCTCCCTCGGGGCTGAGGGTATATACCAGTAGCTATGTGTTTGATCTCTCCCTCTCTCTCTCTCTCGTGTTATTGAGGTGATACGATCTTGATGTATCGCGAGCTTTGCTATTATAGTTGGATCTTATGATGTTTTGTCCCCCCTCTACTCTCTTGTAATGGATTGAGTTTCCCCTTTGCAGTTATCTTATCGGATTGAGTCTTTAAATATTTGAGAACACTTGATGTATGTCTTGCCGTGCGTATCTGTGGTCACAATGGGATATCACGTGATTCACTTGATGTATGTTTTGGTGATCAACTTGCGGGTTCCGCCCATGAACCTATACATAGGGGTTGGCACACATTTTCGTCGTGATTCTCCGGTAGAAACTTTGGGGCACTCTTTGAGGTTCTATGTGTTGGTTGAATAGATGAATCTGAGATTGTGTGATGCATATCGTATAATCATACCCACGGATACTTGAGGTGACATTGGAGTATCTAGGTGACATTAGGGTTTTGGTTGATTTGTGTCTTAAGGTGTTATTCTAGTACGAACTCTAGGGCTGTTTGTGACACTTATAGGAATAGCCCAACGGATTGATTGGAAAGAATAACTTTGAGGTGGTTTCGTACCCTACCATAATCTCTTCGTTTCTTCTCCGCTATTAGTGACTTTGGAGTGACTCTTTGTTGCATGTTGAGGGATAGTTATGTGATCCAATTATGTTATTATTGTTGAGGGAACTTGCACTAGCGAAAGTATGAACCCTAGGCCTTGTTTCAACGCATTGCAATACCGTTTGTGCTCGCTTTTATCATTAGTTACCTTGCTATTTTTATATTTTCAAATTACAAAAACCTTTATCTAGCATCCATATACCACTTGTATCACCATCTCTTCGCCGAACTAGTGCACCTATACAATTTACCATTGTATTGGGTGTGTTGGGGACACAAGAGACTCTTTGTTATTTGGTTGCAGGGTTGCTTGAGAGAGACCATCTTCATCCTATGCCTCCTACAGATTGATAAACCTTAGGTCATCCACTTGAGGGAAATTTGCTACTGTCCTACAAACCTCTGCACTTGGAGGCCCAACAACGTCTACAAGTAGAAGGTTGTGTAGTAGACATCACATCACATAGCCTAAACCATGTCGATGCCTTTCCCTTCAAAGATAAAGGGAAGACCTTCTTCTTGATAACATCCTCAGGCATACCTGCAAGCTTTAATAATCCACAAACTTCATCCACATAGATTAGGTGCAAATCAGGATGCAATGTTCCATCTCCTGTAAAAGGATTAGCTAGCAATTTCTCTATCATACCCGAAGGAATTTCAAAGTAAACATTTTCAGTAGGTTGAGGAGCAACTCTTTGCTCTACTGGTCGGGGTGAAGATACCCCGAACAAGCCCCTCAAAGGATTATGTTCCATAGTAACAAGTGACAGTAAATTTCAGCACACTATATAAATTTTTCCTTACCAAAGGCGCTTCACTCCCCAGCAACGGCGCCAGAAAAGAGTCTTGATGACCAACAAGTATAGGGGATCTATCGTAGTCCTTTCAATAATTAAGAGTTTCGAACCCAACGAGGAGCAGAAGGAAATGATAAGCAGTTTTCAATAAGGTATTCTCTGCAAGCACTGAAATTATCGGTAACTGATAGTTTTGTGATAAGGTAATTTGTAACGGGTAGCAAATAATAAAAGTAAATAAGGTGGAGCAAGATGGCTCAATCCTTTTTGTAGCAAAGGACAAGCCTGGACAAACTCTTATATAAAGAAAAGCGCTCCCGAGGACACATGGGAATTATCGTCAAACTAGTTTTCATCACGTTCAAATGATTCGCGTTCGGTACTTTGATAATTTGATATGTCGGTGGACCTTGGGTACTGTCGTTCCTTGGACAAGCATACCACTTATGATTAACCCCTCTTGCAAGCATCCGCAACTACAAAAGAAGTATTAAGGTAAACCTAACCATAGCATGAAACATATGGATCCAAATCAGCCCCTTACGAAGCAACTCATAAACTAGGGTTTAAGCTTTTGTCACTCTAGCAACCCATCATCTACTTATTACTTCCCAATGCCTTCCTCTAGGCCCAAACAATGGTGTAGTGTCATGTAGTCGACGTTCACATGACACCATTAGAGGAAAGACAACATACATCTCATTGAAATAAACAAATACCAAATTCACATGACTACTCATAGCAAGACTTCTACCATGTCCTCAGGAACAATTGTAACTACTCACAAATCATATTCATGTTCATAATCAGAGCGGTATTAATATGCATAAAGGATCTTAACATATGATGTTCCACCGAATAAACCAACTCGCACCAACTACAAGGAGTGATCAACACTACTAGCAACCCACATGTACCAATTTGAGGCTTTGGGACAAAGATTGGATACAAGAGATGAACCAGGGTTTGAGATGAGATGGTGCTGGTGAAGATGTTGATGGAGATTGACCCCCTCCCGCTGAGAGGATCGATGGTGATGACGATGATGATGATTTCACCCTCTCGAAGGGGTGTTTCCTCGGCAGAACAGCTCCGCCGGAGCTCTAGATTGGTTCCGCCAAGGTTCCGCCTCGTGGCGGTGGAGTTTCGTCCTGTGAGGTTGCTTATGATTTTTTTCCAGACGGAAGACCTCATATAGCAGAAGATGGGCACCAGAGGGTTGCCAGGGGGCCCACGAGGCAAGGGGCGTGATACGTCTCCAACGTATCTATAATTTTTTATTGTTCCATGCTTGTATATTATCTGTTTTGGATGTTTAATGGGCTTTACTATACACTTTTATATTATTTTTGGGACTAACCTTGTCGGTGTACTAGAATAGGGGTACCCTAGTACCCCGAACTTGTGCACGGGCAGTTGCAGCACCCCGCGGCAAGGCTTGCCGGGCGAACGCCAGGATCCTCCATGGTTCCCTTGGAGCCATTCAAGAACAAAGTATTTAAGCTCAGGAGATAAGGCCTCGGCAAGAGGAGCTTGCCGAGAAGGCCAACCAAGGCACTCCAAGGAACTTGCCGCGACGCGCCACGCGCTCCGGCAAGGCAACAAGGCCCCGGCAAGAGGAGTTTGCCGGGAAGACCAACCAAGGTACCTCGAGGCCTGGAGAGCGACAAGCTTTCGGACCCGACAAGATAACAACAGCGGCAAGGCGCTTGCCGCGGTAGGCGGCCACTCTGTGCCCACGCTCCAGCGCATCCACCAATGTGTCGCTCTGGGGGCCTCTCCAGGCGCGCGTGGCGGGAGGCTGTGCAGCCAGCGGTGCGTAGTGGCATGCGAAGCTGACAAGATCGCCATCGTGGCGAACGGTGGCGCCCCTAACGATCCTTTCTGCACTGTTTGGGCGATTAAGACGGGCCTTTAATGCCCTTGTCCCCTCCCGTCAGGGTTAGGTAGGGTGCACTGTACAAGCAACTGTACCAACCACCTCACTTTTTACGTTTATACCCTCCTCTGCGTTGCCACCTGTCGGTGACCCCTTTAGCGTATAAAAGGAGGCCCATGCGGAACGTAGAGGGGGTTCGGACAGTTCGCTTCGATTCATTCGTAGCCCAGAAAACACCACGCTCTCTCTCGAGAGCAAGAACACAAGATAATACAACCAGACAAGCAGCAGTAGGAGTGTTATCTCTCCGGAGAGCTCCAAAGCTGGGTAAACTGCTCGTGTGCTTCACCTCGATCCGCTCTTCATGCTATCTCCGCCCCCCACCGAACCGAAAGGGGCCCGGTCCGCCGGCCCCATAGGTGTTCGTGGATCAGTTTCCCCCGACATCTTTGGCGCGCCAGGTAGGGGGCGTCGAGATTGTGTGAACCTGATCCGGCGTTCACACGAGCTAGATCTTCATTCCCTTCATCAACATGCCACCGAAGAAGAAGACTTCGGCGGCAGCCGCTCCGTCCACGTCACTTCCGCCACCGTTGGAGCAAACGGGTGGTGGAATGGACGCCGGCGGAAGAATGGACGTCGACGAGGAAGCTCATGATGCCGCCAGGTCCAAGAACAAGGCTGCACAAACCTCGGCGACTGTACATGTTCCACGCCACTCTCAGGAGGCGCAAGATCAACAGCGTCATGGCACTAGCAGTGCCATACGCATGATAGGCCAAGACCAAGCTGGTGGATCTCGGGGCGCTCAAGACCAGCATGCACGCCAGCGTGCTGGCACGAGCGGGGCACGGTCGCCTGGACGGGATACTGCTCCTTCTAACATAGTTAGAAGTTCGAGCACGTCCCGCTCCTCGCGCCGTCCGCCACTGCCACCCACCACTCCAGCAGAAGCTTTGGCACGAGCTCAACTTCTCCTAGATTACCCTCCGACGTCGGACAAGATCGACGAATGGAGGGCCACCATTCAGAGTCTCATCGGCTACGCCAACGGCGACACTCCACGGCGGCCGAGCGCGTCGCCGCCGCGGCAGGGTTGCCGGACGCGAGCCGGTGGCGACGAAACGGGCGGAGGTGCAACTACCATGCAATCACCGCCCGAAGGCCAAGATCGCCGACTCGCCGGATCCACCTCGACAGCGACTCCACTGCATCGTCGGATCCACGAGCTCGTCGCGATCAGCGCCAAGTTCTTCATGATCGACAACAAGAAGACGCTCGAACCCGCATCGAGCGCCGAAGAGAAGCGCGACGTCAATCCGACAAGCGCGCTGGGCCCTCTGTTGACATGCATGCGCCAGGGGAACCAGGCGATCTGCCGTACGCGGTAGGTTGCCCTGCGTTCACTCGTGAGCTGCGGCAAGTCCAGTGGCCCAGCACAAAGAACTTCAAGCCAGACGTACCGGAGAAGTACGACGGCAAGACGCATCCGTCGGAGTTCCTCAGCATCTACACCATTGCGGTACAGGCTGCTGGGGGACGAGATGACAAGATCCTTGCCAACTACTTCCTGCTGGTGCTCAAGCCCAACGTCAGATCCTGGCTCATGCACTTGCCGGACAACTCCATATCCTCTTGGGCTGATCTGTGCCATCAGTTTGTCGGCGCCTTCACAGGCGGACACAAGCCTCATGGCCAGGAGAGTGATCTTCATCTGCTCACCCAGAAGGAAGGAGAGCCCCTGCACAAGTACATTCAGAGATTCAGCAGTGTGCAGCACAACATCCCAGATGTCCACCCTGCCGCGGTGATCAGCGCGTTCCATTAGAACGTGCGAAACCGCAGACTGCGGGAGGAAATGGCGATGTGCAAGATCAGGGACGTCAGTGAGTTATATGCACTGGCCGACAAGTGTGCACGTGCTGAGGAAGGGAGGAGACTCCCCGGAGAAAATATAGGAGCGGGAGGATCTGACAGTGAAGATGCTGCCCCGACAAGGAAAAACCGGCGGCGGAACAACAGAAGGAGGAAAGGCAAAGAAGTGCTAGTTGTTGAGCAGTCCGGCAACGGTGGCGGCGCCAAGGAAGCCAAAGCTGGTGACTCCGGCAAGGAGGTTGCCGCGGAGGTGGCGGTCGCCGACAAGCAGGACGGCACCAACAAGCAGTATTGCAAGATCCACCGCACCAAGGGCCATGATCTCCAGAACTGTAAGAAAGTCGAACAGCTTGTTGAGCAACAGAAAGCTGAATACGAGCGGCGCGACAAGGAGAAGGCCCAGGAAGGAGCTGGTGGATCCGGCAAGAAACGTCCCGGCCGAGGAGGACGCCGCGGCAAGGCCAAGCAGCGGCAAGGAGACAGACCTCCTCGCGGCCGCGACAAGGATGAAGATGACGACGACGATGAAGACATGGATGATGAGGAGACTGATGAGCAGGAGTTCCAGAAAGCCACAGAGGTCCTGTGCGTTGACGGTGGTGCTTCTCTGCATGCCTCGCACCGCCAGCTCAAGCAGTGGGTGCGGGAAGTTAATGCAGCAGAACCACCCGTCGAGTCACGCAAGCCTCTGAAATGGTCCGGCACGCCTATCATCTTTGACATTGAGGACCATCCTGATCGCATAACTGCGGTCGGGTGCTTGCCGATGCTGGTTTCACCAACAATCCGCAACCTCAAGGTCACTAAGATGCTAGTTGACGGCGGGGCCGGCTTGAACCTGATCTCCTCCGCGGTGCTTCCAGAAACTCCAGATCCCTGACAGCGAGCTCGAAGAGACCGGTACATTTCAAGGAATCAACCCGGGAAGGAGCAAGCCGAAGGGAAAGATCACGTTGCCGGTAACATTTGGCAGCGAGCTGAACTTCAGGACTGAGAGGGTCACGTTTGACGTTGCCGACTTTCCATTACCTTACAATGGAATCCTTGGCCGACCGGCACTCGCCAAGTTCATGGCAGCCTCTCACTATGCGTACAACGTACTGAAAATGCCAGGCCCGATAAGTGTCATCTCTGTCCCTGGCGACAAGAAGGATGCTCTTATCTGTGCCGACAAGATCTACCGGGAAGCAGCAGCCGCAGCAGAACGCAGGACACTTGCCGCTGAAGCTCCCGGGGGGAAGAAGAAGACCAAGTCCGGCAAGAGCTCTGATGCCCACTCCGGCAAGCGCACCTCTTCGGAGTGCTGCGCTACCGTCGAGGACGCACCATCGAGCTCCACCGGCAAGCGTAAGAAGGCAATGGCAGCTCCACCTGAGACCAAGAAGGTGTCCGCCAAGGAGGACGGCACTGGTGGTACCTTCACCATCAGCGCCACTCTTGACCCCAAATAGGAAAGCGCGCTCGTTGCTTTCCTGCGGGCGAATGTCGACGTGTTTGCGTGGCAACCGTCTGATATCCCCGGTGTTCCCAGGAAAGTAATTGAGCACCACCTTGCCGTCTGTCCTCATGCGCGGCCCGTCAAGCAGAAAGTCAGGAAGCAGGCAGTGGAGCGCCAAGAATTCATCGCAGAAGAAATCAAGAAGTTGGAAGCAGCAGGCCTTGTCAGAGGAGTGCTCCATCCCACGTGGTTGGCCAATCCTGTTATTGTGCGCAAGGCTAACGGGAAATGGAGACTTTGTATTGACTTCACTGATGTTAATAAAGCTTGTCCCAAAGACCCATTTCCCTTGCCGCGTATTGACCAGATTGTTGACTCCACAGCCGGATGTGATTTGCTTTCATTTCTTGATGCATACTCAGGATACCATCAGATCTTCATGGCAGAAGAAGATGAAGAGAAAACCGCATTTATCACCCCGTGTGGCACGTACTGCTTCGTACGGATGCCTTTCGGTTTGAAGAATGCCGGTTCAACATTTGCAAGGGTAGTCCACCACGCTTTTGAGCCGCAGATGCACAGAAATGTGGAAGCCTACATGGATGACATAGTGGTCAAGAGCAAGAACAGGGCGACCCTAATTCAAGACTTAGACGAGACATTTGCAAATCTGCTCTGGATCAACCTCAAGCTTAACCCCAAGAAGTGCGTGTTTGGGGTCCCCTTCGGCAAGCTTCTCGGGTTCTTCGTGTCTCAGCGGGGAATTGAAGCCAATCCCGACAAGATCAAGGCCATTGAGCAGATCGAAGCACCAAAGCGCGTCAAGGATGTACGAAGGCTTGCCGGTTGCGTGGCTGCTCTCAGCAGGTTTATCTCTAGATCTGCTGAGCGCGCCCTGCCAGTTTTCAAAATTTTGAAAAAGGCAGGTCCAGTAAAATGGACTCCGGAAGCGGAGGCTGCGCTGCAGGACTTGAAGAGATACCTGTCCTCCACTCCAACGCTTGTCGCACCTAAGCCGCAAGAGAAGTTGTTGCTGTATATAGCGGCAACCAATCAAGTGGTTAGTGCTGCGTTAGTGGCGGAGAGGGAGGCAGATGATGAGCCAGCAACCACGGCAGATCCATCCAGCGACAAGCAGGGGGCTTCGCCGACAAGCTCTGGTCCCGACAAACATGGGTTTGCGCAGGAGCATGATAAGATGCCGAAGAGAATGGTGCAGCGCCCAGTTTACTTTGTCAGTTCTCTTCTGCAGGGGGCTAGATCAAGGTACTCTGGTGTGCAGAAGTTGCTTTTCGGCCTCCTCATGGCCTCGAGAAAGCTGCGCCATTACTTCCAAGCACATGAGATCACAGTCGTCACTCGCTTTCCGCTGAAGAGGATACTGCAAAATCCAGAAGCAACAGGCAGGATTGTCGAGTGGGCGCTGGAACTGTCAAGCTTTGGCCTCAAGTTTGAGAGCACTTCAACTATCCAAAGCAGAGCATTGGCAGAGTTCATAGCAGAGTGGACGCCAACCCCAGATGAAGAAATTCCAGAGACGAGCATCCCCGTCAAAGAGGCAAGCAAAGAGTGGCTGATGTACTTTGATGGTGCCTTCTCGCTGCAAGGCGCCGGTGCAGGCGTGCTGCTTGTCGCACCCACCGGAGAGCACCTCAAGTACGTAGTCCAGATGCACTTTCCCAAAGAGCAAGCAACCAACAATACTGCAGAGTATGAAGGATTGCTTGCCGGTCTCAGAATCGCAGCAGACCTTGGGATCAAGAAGCTCATTGTCAGGGGTGACTCACAGCTTGTCGTCCGACAAGTGAACAAGAACTACCAGAGTCCGTTGATGGAAGCATATGTTGATGAAGTGAGGAAGCTAGAAGAGCACTTTGACGGCCTACAAATGGAGCATATCCCAAGAGCTCAGAATGACATTGCTGATGGCCTGTCAAAGTGCGCCGCACTAAAGTTACCTGTGGAACCAGGGATCTTTGTGCTTAAGTTGACTCAACCATCCGTAACACCATCAACTGGACAAAGCAAGAAGAGGAAGTTGGTTTCTGGTGACTACTTTCCGGCAGAGCTCCCCGAAGCCGCCGCCAAGAAAGTCCCCAAGATCAACACCAAGGAGGCTGAGGGGCAGTCTGCTCCGGCAAGCCTTATGGTTTGTTCCGTTGAAGCAGACGCTCCCGACAAGTTTTGCTCCGGCAAGCTTGCCGGGGAACATCAAGCTCCGGCAGGACCGCAAGTCCTTGCCGTGGAAGCGGATGTTCCCGCAGCAGCAGATGTGCCTTTAGTCCTTGTTGTCGAGCCACAAGCTCCAGCATGGGCACAGCAGATTGTCCACTTCCTTCAGACAGGAGAACTTCCCGAAGAGCAAGAAGAAGCGGAAAGAGTAGCCCGGCAGTCAAGTATGTACCAGTTTGTCGATAGCATACTGTACAGAAGAAGACTCAACGGTGTGAAATTGAAGTGTATTCGCCGGGAAGATGGACAAAAGCTGTTGGCAGAGATACATGGAGGCATATGTGGCCACCACATTGGCGCAAGAGCACTTGCCGGCAAAGCTTTCCGGCAAGGTTTCTTTTGGCCGACAGCCCTCCAGGATGCAACTGCACAAGTAACCAAGTGTGAAGCGTGCCAGTTCCACTCCAAACAGATACACCAGCCAGCTCAAGCTCTCCAGACGATCCCTTTATCCTGGCCATTTTCGGTCTGGGGGCTCGATATCCTCGGCCCCTTCCCCGAGCTGTCGGGGGCTTTGAGTACTTGTACGTCGCAATCGACAAGTTCACAAAGTGGCCGGAAGTGCAGCCAGTGAGGAAGGTGACAGCACAGTCAGCAGTCAAGTTCTTCAGGTCAATTGTTTGCCGTTTCGGGATCCCTAACAGGATCATCACCGACAACGGCACGCAATTCACGAGCCGCACCTTCATGCAGTACGTCCAAGACCTTGGCGCCAAGGTCTGCTTCGCTTCTGTTGCTCATCCGAGAAGCAACGGTCAAGCAGAGAGGGCAAATGCTGAAGTGCTGCGCGGGCTCAAGACCAGAACTTTCGACAGGCTGCACAAGTGCGGAAGGAACTGGATCGAGGAGCTGCCGGTGGTTCTTTGGTCGATCAGAACGACGCCAAATCGAGCCACTGGCCAGACACCTTTCGCTCTAGTCTATGGAGCAGAGGCAGTTCTCCCCACGGAACTCGTATACGGATCACCTCGAGTGCTCGCTTATGATGAGCTTGAGCAAGAACAGCTGCGACAAGACGACGCGCTGCTCCTTGAGGAAGATCGTCTTCAGGCTGCTGTACGAGCTGCTCGATACCAGCAAGCTTTGCGCCGCTATCATAGCCGCAAAGTTAAAGCCAGAAGCTTCGAGGAAGGCGACCTTGTTCTTCGGCGCGTTCAGTCCGCCAAGAATTCCAGCAAGTTGACGCCGAAGTGGGAAGGCCCTTATCGGGTGAAACGAGTCACAAGGCCCGGCGCTGTCCGCCTTGAGACCGAAGATGGCATTCCGGTGAGCAACTCCTGGAACATAGAACATCTTCGTAAGTTTTTCCCGTAGGGCGCGGTTGCCGGAACCCGTTCCGGCAACCACCTTTTGTACAAGTCTTGCCGCTGTTGCATGTAATCCTTTGTACAAAGCCGGGCGCAGATCCCGTGCATAAGTAAAACCCCATGTGCTCCGCACAACTTGTCCATTTCATGCATTAGTTTCTTTCTTGCATGCGATTATCTGACACTTTGTGCAGCACCTACATCCGGTAAGCACTAACGAGCCGAAGGGCTCCATATCATTATTTTCTCTTCTTTCTTCTTTTCAACAAAGGGAAATAAGGTTCCCCCGCACACATGTTTGCCGGGGGGGAAAGAGAAGATTGTGGTATGGACCAGGCGTCGTTCAAGCGAAGTCTTGCCTTGCCGGGAAGCAAACGACAGAAAAGCTAAGTTGCCAAAGTTTGAGCAGTCACTTTTTAAATTTTTGAGTTATTTTCCTCGAACGACCCTGCTTTGTATGGAAAACCTGTGCGCGGAGGAACCAACTCGTGGCTAGTTGCACCCTTACTTTGTTTCGAGTCTGCTCAACAGCTTAAGCGTGCTGCATCTAGTCGCGACAAGGTTTCTTGTCGGAAGCAGCGCCGCCAGCAGGCTGCTGAAGTTCCGCACTCAACGCTCGCGGCTCGGGCGCCTGCGCCGACAAGTTCCCTAGAAGCGTAGGGTAAAAACATACAAAGGAAGGAATCTAGTAGAGGAAATAACATAGCAATTGATAATAGAAATAAAGTTATATTACAAGATAACTTGTCGCAGCTCTAACAGACTGTTTTCATAACATGATTAGCAGCGACAAGGGAAAAGAAGAAATGGGCGGCCTAGTCTACGCGTCCGCCCTCGACTCTCTTGATCTCGCTCACCTTGTCCACAATGGGTGCAACAAGGGCCTTGAGTGCATCCAGATCAGCGTCAGGCGGCAAGGACCTGAGGACGTTGGTGAAGCTGAGGCCTAGATTGCGGAAGGCTACCTTCATCAGCACCTTCTGGAGAACCCCGGCGCAGATTTTGCGCGACTCGTCGGCCAGCTGCTTTGGGATCCTCTCCCGGAGCCGCTGGAGTGCCGTCGTCACGCCCTTAAAGAACAGGCTGAGCTTGGCGCTGGGTTGAAGACTCTCATCGGAAGGATACCCAAAGTCCTCCATCCCCAGCTGCGCCAGCTCCTCGTTGATGACTGCGGCAATGTTCACCAGACCCTCGGTCCAGTGCTCCACAGTGTCTCTGAACGAGTTCTGGGTAACTGCAATGATCTCCAGCAGCGCCGCGTCAGCCTTGACCTTCTCCGACAAGGTCTTCTCCCGCTCCTTGGCGGCCTCCAGCGTCTGCGTCAGCGTGGCCAGCTTCAGCTCCAGGTCTGCTTTGGAATCCTTGACGGCGCTGAGCTCCTTGCCCCTCTCAGTGAGAAGACCTTGCAGCTCACCGTGGGCGGAAGCATCCTTCTCAAGCTCACGCTTGAGCGCGGCCAGCTCCTCGCCGCTCTTCCCAATGTTGGCCTCCAGCTGCGCCACCTTCTCCTCCAGCTCTTTCTTGGCGGCCTCTGCAATTGCCGCAACGTCCTTTGCCTCCTTGAGCGCCCCACCAAGTGCTTGCTCACGCTCTACGAGCTCTTCCTCGTAGCTGTCGAGGTTGGCCTTCCGCTGCACTAGTTCACCTTCCCGCGCGGACTACTTCTCGGCGGCCAGCCTTTGCTCCTCCTCAGCCTCGGCCTTCTCAAGAAGGAAGGCCGTGCGCTCCTCGTTGAGTCGCTCCCGCTCCTGTGCCAGGGACCGGAGAGCTTCTTGATTTTGGCCCCGGAGCTCCTCAGCACGCTTCTCCATGTCAACTCCCGCCTTCGCGACAAGCGCTTCCCGGGAAGCTAGTTTGGCTTGCCGGGAGCGGTAGAGTGACAGCAGCTTCCGCAGCAGCTGCTCCTCCTCGGGCTCGCCACTGCTGCTGCCGGGCGCGTCAACCAACGACAGTCCGGCGGAGGCGAGCACCTCCCCGTCGAAAGTTTCCCCCTCGACCGGCGCCCTGGAGCTCGACGCCCAGGGTAGCTTGATGAAGATATTGTCGCCGGCCTTCAAGTAGGCGCCGGGCTGGAGCTCCTCGGATCCCGGCTTCGCAGAAGCGGCAGAGGGATCGGTGGTCGGCGCAGCGCCTGGCGCTCTTGCGGCCTCAGGGTCGTCAGTGCGATCGCCCGACCCCTCGCCGGCTTCTGCAGCGGCAGCCCTGGCGGCCTCCTCGCCAGCGGTCTCATCAGCACCGGCCCCTTCCTTGCCGGCGCCCTCTGTCTCCATTGGCTCAGCCGCAGATGGGTCTGAAGAACGAAGAAGGGAGAAAAATCAATCCAAAATCCAAGAGAAGAAAATCAGAAGAAGAAGAAGAACCCAAGGGAAAGTTTCTGGGCAAGTGGATTACCTGTGCCAAGATCTGCACTTGCGGCCTTGGTCGTCGCAGGATCAACGGTGCCGTCCCTTGCCGGAGAGCTGCCCCTTGCCGGAGGGTTCTCCCTTGCCGGAGAGCGCTCCCTTACCGGGAACCCCTCCCTTGGCAGCGTAGTTGAAGCAGATGGCACCTCAGGACCAGCTTCCGGGCGCTCCTGATGTGGCTGCTCTGCTCCTACACAAATCAACAAGCAAGATATCAACAAAGGAAGAAGCACTCAAGCGCGCCCGGCAGCAGAAGGCTAAACTATGAACTTATGCTGAGGGTTGCGCTGGGGGCTGCTTTGAGGAGTGATTGCCGGGTCCGTCAAGGTGGCCTCGGACCCACCACCTACTGACACGGTGGGGTCATCCTCGATGACAATCACCGCGGCCTTGGTCCTCTTCGCCGCTCTCTGGGCCAGCGTCCTAAAAAAAAGGAGTCCAGATTGAAGCAAGTCAGATACAAGATAAAAACAGCAAGATTGAAGAACTATAAGAGCACCAAAGAAGCTTACTCTTCTTCCTCCTCGTCGGAGCTGAGCGCGGAAAGATCGAAGTCCGGCTCCCCTCTGGTGCGGCGAGGCGGAGGAGTAGGATCCCTTGCCCGCTTGGCAGGGGCGGTGGCGGTGGCCCGGAAAGATCCTGCTCCAGTTGCCGCTGCTGCGTGAGGCATTCCCGCGGCAACATGACTTGCCGCGGTAGAGCGTGTCGCACGGCTTGGCGGCTGTTGAGCCGGCTGCCGCCCCGCTACGTCTGCGGCCCTGCGAAGACGCCTTCTTGGCGGGGCCGGGGGCTCTGCCTGCGGCAAGCCTTCTGAGGGCTCGGGCTCTTCCTCGCCGGCCTCGCTCGGCTCGGCTTCAGAACCGGCAAGCTCTTCCTCGCCAATGAACTCCGCGCGCTCGGCAAGGTTTGCCACCTCTGCAGCCTCCGCCTCCTCCACAGTGAACCCGACGCGCCCGCGGTAGCTGCGGCCGCAACCTCTTCCGCCCTAGTGGCGATGCGCTGCAGCTCCTCGTCGGTGGTGTCACGGGTGAGGCTCTTCTGCTTGTCAGCGTGGACCGGCACTTCCTCCAAGGTGTCGAAGAACGCTCGCACAACGTCATCCGCAGGCTCTTGCCAAGTTGGGACGATTCCGTGTGAATCGCACAACGGCATCATGGCGCAGATCCGGTCAAGCGAAGAGTTATTGCACAAAGGAACTACGCCCCTCGGCAGTGTGAATGGATGTTGGGGGTCGCGTTTGAACAACTCCAGAAGCATCGCATCCAGCTCCAGGATGGTGAAGTTGTAGTTGACGCCCGGCCGCAGCCTCATGATGTCCACCAAATTCTTGAATTCCCAGGCGGGCCTCCCCCTCTCCTGCAGGGGGGCAATGCGGCGGCGGAGGAAATCTGCCCCGACAGCACCTATAGTGAGCCCGGCAAGCCTGAGGCGAAGAATCCTAGTGATGGCGATCTTCAGCCTCTCATCTTCCGGGGCCACGTTGCTCCAGTCATTGCCGCGCACTATTGGAGCTTGGAGCATGGCGGTGAAGGGCTGCGGATTCTCCTCAACGATCCAGCACCACTCCGCTCTCCACTCCTCCCACTTGCTGCGGAGCTCACCCTCCAAGTACGCCTCTTTCTTGCCGACTCTCGAGATCCAGGAAATCCCTCCGGCAAGCGGCTCTCCTCTCTCTACCCGAGGTATGAAGAAGTGGCGAAAAAGGGCAACACTAGGGTGGACTCCGACAAAGTTTTCGCACAAATGTGCGAAAACTGCCATGGTCAGGACAGCGTTGGGGGTGAAGTCAAGGAGGCGGAAGCCATATGTGTTCATAATATCACAGAAGAACTCCGAGAAGGGCGGGTAGAGCCCGCAGTAGAAGAATAGCGCGAAGAACGGGTACCCGTTTGGAGCCAGCTCCGAAGCAGCAGCCGGGAGTACCCTCGTGCGCGGATGCGCCCGCGTCTCCGTCGCCCAGAAGAGGAAAAAGTACTCCCTCAGCTCCTTCGCGCCGAGCTGGGGGGTGAAGATCGCCCGCTCCTTCCGCAGCGCCGCGAGCCGCTGCGCCTCGGCCGACTTCACGCCCTTTCCCTTGTCGGCTTTTGGAGCCATGGCGGAGGTGGTGGGGAAGGTCGACGGCGTTGGTGATGCTGGTGGCAATGGGGGGCGGAGCGCTGCTCTCTCGGCATCGAGAAGAAGGGGGGAGCAGCGGAGTTTCTTGAAGATGAAGTAGCAGCAACCAGCGAGGGGGAACGAGCTACCCCTGTTTCCTCTGCTTATAAAGAGGGACGGGGCGGATGTTTCGCCCTTCCGAATAAACAACCACCCACGATCTCTCCCATGATGCCGCATTCAACGCGTGCCGTTATGGGAGAGCGCGGTGGATACGGAGCGAGATTCGGCGTGGCCCAGCCCGCGTGTGCCCGTGCCCTGTCTTGGGCCTGGCCCAACAGCGCTCGGCACCGTGTCTGGCCCAGGCCCGGGGGCTCCTGTCGGTGTACTAGAATAGGGGTACCCTAGTACCCCGAACTTGTGCACGGGCAGTTGCAGCACCCCGCGGCAAGGCTTGCCGGGCGAACGCCAGGATCCTCCATGGTTCCCTTGGAGCCATTCAAGAACAAAGTATTTAAGCTCAGGAGATAAGGCCCCGGCAAGAGGAGCTTGCCGGGAAGGCCAACCAAGGCACTCCAAGGAACTTGCCGCGACGCGCCACGCGCTCCGGCAAGGTAACAAGGCCCCGGCAAGAGGAGTTTGCCGGGAAGACCAACCAAGGTACCTCGAGGCCCGGAGAGCGACAAGCTTCCGGACCCGACAAGATAACAACAGCGGCAAGGCGCTTGCCGCGGCAGGCGGCCACTCTGTGCCCGCGCTCCAGCGCATCCACCAACGTGTCGCTCTGGGGGCCTCTCTAGGCGCGCGTGGCGGGAGGCTGTGCAGCCAGCGGTGCGCAGTGGCATGCGAAGCTGACATGATCGCCATCGTGGCGAACGGTGGCGCCCCTAACGATCCTTTCTGCACTGTTTGGGCGATTCAGACGGGCCTTCAATGCCCTTGTCCCCTGCCGTCAGTGTTAGGTAGGGTGCACTGTACAAGCAACTGTACCAACCACCTCACTTTTTATGTTTATACCCTCCTCTGCGTTGCCACCTATCGGTGACCCCTTTAGCGTATAAAAGGAGGCCCATGCGCAACGTAGAGGGGGTTCGGACAGTTCGCTTCGATTCATTCGTAGCCCAAAAAACACCACGCTCTCTCTCGAGAGCAAGAACACAAGATAATACAACCAGACAAGCAGCAGTAGGAGTGTTATCTCTCCGGAGACCTCCGAAGCTGGGTAAACTGCTCGTGTGCTTCGCCTCGATCCGCTCTTCGTGCTATCTCCGCCCCCCACCGAACCGAAAGGGGCCCGGTCCGCCGACCCCATAGGTGTTCGTGGATCAGTTTCCCCCGACAAACCTACTAACCCAAGGCCCAGTCCAAATTGTTGTTTCTTTGCCTATTTCAGTGTTTCACAGAAAAGGTATATCAAACGGAATCCAAACAGAACGAAACCTTCGGGAGAGTTATTTTTGGAACACACGTGATCCAGGAGACTTGGAGTAGACATCAAGAAAGGAGCGAGGAGGCCACGAGGCAGGGAGGCGCGCCTGGCCCCCCTGGGCACGCCCCCACCCTCGTGGGCCCCTCGCAGCTCCACCGACCTACTTCTTCCTCCTATATATATCCATATATCCCAAAAACATCTAGGAGCACCACAAAACCCTATTTCCACCGCCGCAACCTTCTATACCCAAGAGATCCCATCTTGGGGCCTTTTCCGGAGCTCCACCGGAGGGGGAATCGATCACGCAGGGGTTCTACATCAACACCATAGCCTCTCCGATGATGTGTGAGTAGTTTACCACAGACCTTCGGGTCCATAGTTATTAGCTAGATGGCTTGTTCTCTCTCTTTGGATCTCAATACAAAGTTCTCCTCGATCTTCTTAGAGATCTATTCAATGTAATTCTTTTTGCGATGTGTTTGTCGAGATCCGATGAATTGTGGGTTTATGATCAAGATTATCAATGAACAATATTTGAATCTTCTCTGAATTCTTTTACGTATGATTTGTTATCTTTGCAAGTCTCTTCGAATTATCAGTTTGGTTTGGCCTACTAGATTGATCTTTCTTGCAATGGGAGAAGTGCTTAGCTTTGGGTTCAATCTTGCGGTGTCCTTTCCCAGTGACAGCAGGGGCAGCAAGGCACGTATTGTATTGTTGTCATCGAGGATAAAAAGATGGGGTTTATATCATATTGCTTGAGTTTACCCCTCTACATCATGTCATCTTGCCTAATGCATTACTCTGTTCTTATGAACTTAATACTCTAGATGCATGCTGGATAGCCATCGATGTGTGGAGTAATAGTAGTAGATGCGGAATCGTTTCGGTCTACTTGTCGCGGACATGATGCCTATATACATGATCATGCCTAGAAATTCTCATAATTATGCACTTTTCTATCAATTGCTCGACAGTAATTTGTTTACCCACCGTAATACTTATGCTATCTTGAGAGAAGCCACTAGTGAAACCTATGGCCCCCGGGTCTATCTTCTATCATATAAGTTTCCAATCTGTTTTATTTTGCAATCTTTACTTTCAATCTATATCATAAAAATACCAAAAATATTTATCTTATTATCTCTATCAGATCTCACTCTCGTAAGTGACTGTGAAGGGATTGACAACCCCTTTATAGCGTTAGTTGCGAGGTGATACGTCTCCAATGTATCTATAATTTTTTATTGCTCCATGCTATATTATCTACTGTTTTGGATGTTTATGGGCTTTATTGTACACTTTTATATCATTTTGGGGACTAACCTATTAACCCAGAGCCCAGTGCCAGTTTCTGTTTTTACCTTGTTTTAGAATATCGCAGAAAAGGAAAACCAAACGGAGTCCAATTGACCTGAAACTTTACGGAACTTATTTTTGGATCAGAAGAAGCCCAGCAGACTTGGAGTGCACGTCAGGGGATCTACGAGGAGGCCACGAGGCAGGGGGCGCGCCCTCCACCCTCGTGGCCCCCCTGACGTACTTCTTCCACCTATATATCTCCATATACCCTAAAAACATCCGGGAGCACAATAGATCGGGAGTTCCGCTGCCAGAAGCCTCCGTAGCCACCGAAAGCCAATCTAGACCCGTTCCAGCACCCTGCCGGAGGGGGAATCCCTCTCCGGTGGCCATCTTCATCATCCCGGTGCTCTCCATGACGAGGAGGGAGTAGTTCTCCCTCGGGGCTGAGGGTATGTACCAGTAGCTATGTGTTTGATCTCTCTCTCTCTCTCTCTCTCTCTCTCTCTCTCTCTCGTGTTCTTGAGGTGATACGATCTTGATGTATCGCGAGCTTTGCTATTATATTTGGATCCTATGATGTTTTCTCCCCCCTCTACTCTCTTGTAATGGATTGAGTTTTCCCTTTGAAGTTATCTTATCGGATTGAGTCTTTAAAGATTTGAGAACACTTGATGTATGTCTTGCCGTGTGTATCTATGGTGACAATGGGATACCACATGATTCACTTGATGTATGTTTTGGTGATCAACTTGCGGGTTCTGCCCATGAACCTATGCATAGGGTTTGGCACATGTTTTCGTCGTGATTCTCTGGTAGAAACTTTGGGGCACTCTTTGAGGTTCTATGTGTTGGTTGAATAGATGAATATGAGATTGTGTGATGCATATCATATAATCATACCCATGGATACTTGAGGTGACATTGGAGTATCTAGGTGACATTAGGGTTTTGGTTGATTTGTGTCTTAAGGTGTTATTCTAGTATGAACTCTAGGGCTGTTTGTGACACTTATAGGAATAGCCCAACGGATTGATTGGAAAGAATAACTTTGAGGTGGTTTCATACCCTACCATAAACTCTTCGTTCTTTTCCGCTATTAGTGACTTGGGAGTGACTCTTTGTTGCATGTTGAGGGATAGTTATGTGATCCAATTATGTTATTATTGTTGAGGGAACTTGCACTAGTGAAAGTATGAACCCTAGGTGTCGTGGAATTGTCACAGCAGATGTCCTTAGTGTCAGGACATAGTCGCGAGGCCAACGCATCTATGTGGTAGCTTGAGAGGGGTTGAGCAGGACGAGAGATGCGATGTTTTTACCCAGGTTCGGCCCCTCACGGTGGAGGTAAAAGCCTACATCCAGCATCATTGATATTTATGATGATGATCACGGTTACAAGAGTGCTCATACTCGAGAGCTATTGTCTAAACCTAACTTGTCCAACTTGTGAATCTTGTGAATCTTGTGAATCTTGTGAATCTTGTCTTTTGGGGAGCCCTTCCCCTCCTTATATATGTTGGAGGGGCGGGTTACATGTAGAGTCCTATTAGGATTAGGACTAGTCTATCTCTAATACAAACCGGATACAAGTCCAGGTATTAACTCCTTGTAAGATAAATGTTCCTCATGCCTTTCCTCTTAAACCGGCCCACCATTAACATAAACCGGCATGCTGGGCCTTGGGCCTTGTCATCCATCTGGAACACGCACCGGGTCACCAATGAGTCTTCAGGCTCGTGAATCGTCATACCAGTGAACCGCCAGACACGTGAACTGCCAGACATGTAAACCGCCAATCACGTAAACCGCCAATCCTCTGGCGGTTTACCAATGAAACGCCTAGTCCAACCGGGTTATACTTCCGGCTGGTTTATGCCGCGGGGTATATCCCCGACATTAGCCCCCAAGTTTAGCTTGGATTTATCCATGGTAAACTTATGCTGCAAAATAAACACAAGAACAAATTTGACAGGTTATGCTCCGGGTTAAGAATTCTTGTAAACCGGTACCTGATCACCCTTAAGTCCTTGTTATTTCCTCCTTCTGGGAAGTCCGGGTCAACAGACCAACTTCATAATCAATTTGCCGACATTGGTTTGTCACAGAGAAATATTGTGAAGAATAACTCCTTTGACTCAGCTCCCAAAGCACCGGTTTTAAGAAATATGGGTCTTGAAATACTTATCTGATATTCAGCCGGTTTGAAGATGTAAAACTTGCCGGTTTAATATTACTAAAATGGCCGGTTTATAAATATTGATGGCACCGGGTCATAATTGTTGTCAACATCGGGTTATGTAATTGATCTTCCTGATTTCCTCAAAACTAATAAAATGAAGATGTTCCTCCTTTATATGCATAATACCTGTAGCCCCCAAGTCTTAAGAGGAGAACATAGTGGTAACTTAAGACTTGCTCCAATAAGTATTTCAACCTTGAAGAAATCCGGTTTGTTCATCTCAATCATATAAACTGAATACTCCATATATGTAGCCCCCAAGTACCGGGTTGTCATGCTTGCAGCAACCTGGGACTTGTAATTGCTTATAAAAACTTCAATCAGTGTAACCCCCAAGGGCCGGGTCATTATGCAATAATGAGCAGGGACTTTGTAAATATAAGCATGTAGATTTTAGCAGTGATGTGTAGCCCCCAAGGGCCGGTTTAGTAAGATAATACTGAACCGGGACTTGATATATACTTTACTGAAAATAACATCTTATAATGTAGCGTCCATCGTAGCGCTTGAACCCACGTCCACAAGGTTAAGAGCTTTGTGCTTTACCAACTGAGCAATGGATCCTTCAATATTATGGACGAAAACTTGTGTACCTTGAATTGTTGACAGGAGCAATTGGTAGCCCCCAAGGGCCGGCTCATTATAATATGATGAGTCGGGTCTTCAATAAGACTAATAAAAATGACTTTGCATTAGCCTCCAAGTGTCATGATGCATGCTTGCAGCGACATGAGACTTGCATGTAATCTCAATTTGAATAATGTAGCCCCCAAGTGTCGGGTTGTAAGCCTGCAGGGACTCGGGACTATTCCTTCCATGGCAAAATAAATCATATTCATCGACAAAATAATATCCATTGCGCTAAAGCGACTTTAAAAAACCTCAATCATAATATTAATAACCATAAAAATCCAGCCATGTTGGCTATTCAAGATAATATAATCCGGTAGGAAAATCTTATTCATCCAATATCATAATGAAAATTCAGCCAAGTTTGGCTATTTGAATAATATAACCCAATCATTTATAATCACATGATTCCAAATGGCGCGATCCAAATATATACTGGTGACTTATAGTCCAAAGCCATGCCGGTTTAATAAACACCGGATAATTTCTCATTATATACTGGCGATTTATCGTCTTAAAGCCAGGCCGGTTTAATAAACACCGGATAATTTATCATCATACTGGCAACTTATAGTCGAAAGCCAGGTCGGGTTAGTAAACGTCGGTGATTTATAATCATGCTTTATTCAACCTATTTCTGCATACAACGAATTTAAAGTGTCTGGGCGGTTTACCGTCGGACGGGTCATAATGCCCAACATATAACCCAGGTTTATAACCAAGGCTGCACTTAAGAATAATCAAATATGAAATATATCATACCTGTGACATTGAATCACATTGTTGGTTTACCAACTTTTTGGAATAGGGGTAATAACCCAGATTTTGAGTACTGATAACTCCTTCCATATTGTGTCGGTTTATGATAAAAGCGTACCAGGTTGTGATAAACACCGGTTTAACCACATATAATACTGGCGACTCGTAGTCAAACTAGACCGGGCTGATAGTCTCCGGATTATAATTTGATCGTGTACTGACAACTTGTAGTTGAAAGCCAAGCCGGGTTGATAAACACCGGTTTACTCCATAATAGGATGGTAACAGAAAATCAAACCGGGCAGATAGTCTCCGAATTAAGATTTGACCGTGTTCAGTCAATTTGTAATTTGATAGTCGAACCGGTTTAAGAATTGTCGGTTTAAAAACACAACAAAAGAAATATTTATCAAAACAAAATTTCAAGCAAAGGCAATGATAAAACCATTTGCAAAAAGAGGCTATTGAGCCAATCAAATGGTGTTACTATGGTCGGACACGACCAAGCCCCCGATAGGCGTAGCTATGGTTCAAGTCAGCCAGGTCCCCAAATGAAACAGTGGCATTATGCCGATCAAAAGGCGTGGCAATGGTTCGGGTTCGACCAAGCCCCCAAGTGATTCTGTGGCCTTAGGCCGATCAAGAGGCGTGACTATGGTTCAGACGTGACCACAAGTCCCCAAGTGATGCATTGGCATTACGCCGATCAAGAGGTGTAGCGATGGTTCGGGTTCGACCAAAGCCCCCAAGTGATGCTGTGGTACTAGGCCGATCAAGAGGCGTGACTATGGTTCAGACGTGACCACAAGTCCCCAAGCAATGTTGTGGCTTTCCGCCTACCAAATGGCGTTGCTATGGTTCGGACGCGACCAAGCCCCCAAGTGATATTGTGGCATTGCGCCGATCAAGAGGTGTGACTATGGTTCGGATACGACCAAAGCCCCCAAGTGATCAAGAATATGATAAGCCAATTAAGGCATGATACCCATGTTTGAACCGCGCATCATGGCAGCAGGTCCTCTTTGGCACCCTTTAACTTTTTGCAAGAGATAAATCCTTCTTGAACCGGATGTTAAACCGGATATTGAGAGCTTCAGAGCTTCGTGGAAGACATCTTTCCCTTGAACCGGATTGTAAACCAGAATACTTTCTGATGACCCGGAAATTTTCTAACGGACTCTTAAACTCAAACTTGCAAGAAGTTAATTCCTTTTTGAACCAGAAATTCTTAAACCGGATTTGAGAGCTTCGGAGCTTTGTAATTTAATTTGTCCTACATTGAAGAACTTGCAAGACAAAGTAATGGCTCCTCTTTTTTTTAAAGAAAGCAATATATAATATAAAAATATACTGGATGGATTTCACTTGATGCATCAGGTCAGAGATTATCACTGCGGAGTTGATGATCACCGGGTGAAGCTGAAATTACTCACAGGTGAATCGGCCGCGGGAGCTAAGCAGATGAGCCGGCCCGGTGTTGTAAACCGGCGCGGATGAGCAAATTGTCCTCCACGTTGTAGACCGGCGCGGACGCGTGAACCGGCCGCGAGGGTGGACGGGCGAGTTGTCCACGGCGTTGTAAACCGGCGCGGGAGTTCGCCGAGTAACGACGACCACCCGTGCCAAAAGATGTTGGCGTGCCTCCATCTCCGAGGTATAATATCATTTTTGTCATAAATAATTGCCCTGCATAAACAATATTGCACACCAAGGCAAAGATAAACTTGTTCTTTGACAAAAACAACATGTGCTAATAAATTAAATTTGGATGGATATCACCTGATGTATTCTGCGGCTGAAGAGGCCTGCGGCGATCCGAAGCCTGCTCCTGCGGCTCGGAGACAGTGTGAGTCTGTGCCCTATAACCAACTCTCCCTCCGGGTCGTGGCTGGTTCGACCATTTTTTTAAACGCGCTAGCAATCCGGCTTAGATCAGTGTACTCTGCTATGTAGCAACTTTTTGCAACTAGTGATATGCCTCGGCGGCCGTGACATCTTGTTTTTGGTCTTCCTGAGAGGAGTCAATGACCGGTCAAATCTTTGTTTTTGAAGCTAATGACCGGTCAAATATGGAGTTGTTTGTTTGGCCTCCTGAGTTGATGCCTCCGTACGTTGTTGTTTTACCGCAGCATGACGAGGCCGCAGCGGCAAAGGCGGGCCGGCTCGTGGCAGCGGCAGGCGATGACACTCGCGACCCGTGGCGGGAACCGAGTCGGTTTAATAGCGGCCACAAGAACGGCCCGGCCCAAAGACAGCAGCTGAAGCAGTGCGAGGTGGCGGCTCGGTCGAGGCCAGCGGAGATGACACCGGCTCAGGCTGCATCGGCGAGCGCGACGAAACCAAAACAAAAAACTTGCGAGATGTCTCTGTTTCCTACCATGACACACCAAAAAGATCGATCCGACTTCCCATTGATGATCGTCTGGCTGTCTGAATCGGAATAATTTGTTGATTTGCTCAATATAGTAAGCTGAGAAAAGTCCAATCCGTATCATACTAGTAGCTTCATATGGTAGATTCACTGAACCTGCTCGAAATCTGTGCCAAGGTAAATAATTCCCTTGTGGTTGGCTGCCATTGATCCCATAGTTCTGTACATGGACAGATCCCATTGACTTTGTTTTGGCTATTCTTTCCGTCACGTCTGTCTTTCATTGACACGATGATCAGGCCTAGATCCAACCTTCAGTTTTGCTGCAAATCGGATTGAACCGATGACTTGTATTTTCCTTCAACAGATACGCATCTGGTCTCGTGTGCTGGCGCATAAACGCTACCCTAATTTTATTATCTGAAATCTTGTATATCTCGCTTTGACTGATCGTTGATGATGTTATCTTCTGCGCCGGCTCTTTTTCATCTGGCTTATCACAAGCTTCTCGATCCCATGAAGAAATCCCTCCAAGAACTCAACACCATCGTGTGCAGGCCCCATGGTGGGCGCCAACTGTCGTGGAATTGTCACGGCAGATGTCCTTAGTGTCAGGACTTAGTCGCAAGGCCAACGCATCTATGTGGTAGCTTGAGAGGGGTTGAGCGGGACGAGAGACGCGATGTTTTTACCCAGGTTTGGCCCCTCGCGGTGGAGGTAAAAGCCTACATCTTGCTTCATTGATATTGATGATGATGATCACGGTTACAAGAGTGCTCATACTCGAGAGCTATTGTCTAAACCTAACTTGTCCAACTTGTGAATCTTGTGAATCTTGTCTTTTGGGAAGCCCTGCCCCTCCTTATATATGTTGGAGGGGCGGGTTACATGTAGAGTCCTATTAGGATTAGGACTAGTCTATCTCTAATACAAACCGGATACAAGTCCAGGTATTAACTCCTTGTAAGATAAATGTTCCTCATGCCTTTCCTCTTAAACCGGCCCACCATTAACATAAACCGGCATGCTGGGCCTTGGGCCTTGTCATCCATCTGGAACATGCGTCGGGTCACCAATGAGTCTTCAGGCTCGTGAATCGTCATACCAGTGAACCGCCAAACATGTGAATCGCCAGACATGTAAACCGCCAATCACGTAAACTGCCAATCCTCTGGCGGTTTACCAATGAAACGCCTAGTCCGGCCGGGTTATACTTCCGGCCGGTTTACGCCGCGGGGTATATCCCCGACACTAGGCCTTGTTTCAACGCATTGCAATACCGTTTACACTCACTTTTATCATTCATTACCTTGTTGTTTTTATATTTTTCAGATTACAAAAACCATTATCTACTATCCATATTGCACTTGTATCACCATCTCTTCGCCGAACTAGTGCACCTATACAATTTACCATTGTATTGGGTGTGTTGGGGACACAAGAGACTCTTTGTTATTTGGTTGCAGGGTTGCTTGAGAGAGACCATCTTCATCCTACGCCTCCTATGGATTGATAAACCTTAGGTCATCCACTTGAGGGAAATTTGCTACTGTCCTACAAACCTCTGCACTTGGAGGCCCAACAACGTCTACAAGAAGAAGGTTGTGTAGTAGACATCAAGCTCTTTTCTAGCGTCGTTGCCGGGGAGGTTAGCGCTTGAAGGTATATCTTTAGATCTTGCAATCGAGTATTTTAGTTTCTTGTTTTATCACTAGTTTAGTTTATAAAAGAAAATTACAAAAAAATGGAATTAAGGTTACCTCATATGCTTCATCTTTTTAATATCTATCATGAAAATAAGGATTCTGATAATTGTGCTCAAGTGCTAGAAGAAGAATGCATTAGAATGTTTGGCACTAAATATTGGAATAATGAGCATGATTGCAATGTTGTTAGTATGAATTCCTTGAATATCCATGATGCTAATGATATGCAAAGCCACAAGCTTGGGGAAGCTATGTTTGATGAAGATGATATTTTTTGTCCCCCAAGTTTTGATGAGCAAATTTATTATGATGAAAGCATGCCTCCTATCTATGATGATTATTGTGATGACACGTATGCTTTAAAGAATAACGATAACCATGAAATTTTTCATCTTGATCTTAATTTTCAATCACATGATAATTATTTTGTTGAGTTTGCTCCCACTACTATTCATGAGAAGAAATTTGCTTATGTGGAGAGTAATAAAAATTATATGCTTGTAGATCATGAAAAGAATGCTTTAGGTGCTGGTTATATTGTTGAATTCATTCATGATGCTACTGAAAATTATTATCAGGGAGGAATATATGCTTGTAGGAATTGCAATAATATCAAGTTTCCTCCCTATGCGCTTAAAGTTTTGAAGTTATGCTTGTTTTACCTTCCTATGCAAGTTGATTCTTGTTCCCATAAGTTGTTTGCTCACAAAATCCCTATGCATAGGAAGTGGGTTAGACTTAAATGTGCTAGTCATATTCTTCATGATGCTCTCTTTATGTTTCGATTCTTATCCTTTATGTGAGCATCATTGAAATCATCATGCCTAGCTAGGGGCATTAAGCGATAGCGCTTGTTGGGAGGCAACCCAATTTTATTTTTGTTCCTTGCTTTTTGCTCCTCTTTAGCAATAAATAATTTATATAGCCTCTGTTTAGATGTGGTTTTATGCTTTTAATTAGTGTTTGTGCCAAGTACAACCTTTGGGAAGACTTGGGTGAAGTCTTTATGATCATGCTGAAAAAACAGAAACTTTAGCGCTCACGAGAATTGCTGCCATTTTTATTTGGAAAGTGATATTTAGTTAATTACTTTTCAAGATGATTAATAGATAAATTCCTCATGCCCAGAAATTTATTTGAGAATTTTATGAGTTCCAGAAGTATACGTTTGATCCAGATTACTACAGACTGTTCTGTTTTTGACAGATTCTGTTTTTCGTGTGTTGTTTGCTTATTTTGATGAATCTATGGCTAGTAAAATAGTTTATAAACCATAGAGAAGTTGGAATACAGTAGGTTTAACACCAATATAAATAAAGAATGAGTACATTAGAGTATCTTGAAGTGGTGATTTATTTTCTTATACTAACGGAGCTTACGAGTTTTCTGTTAAATTTTGTGTTGTGAAGTTTTCAAGTTTTGGGTAAGGATTCGATGGACTATGGAATAAGGAGTGGAAAGAGCTTACGCTTGGGGATGCCCAAGGAACCCCAAGGTAATATTCAAGGATAACCAAGAGCCTAAGCTTGGGGATGCCCCGGATGGCATCCCCTCTTTCATCTTCGTTCATCCGTAACTTTACTTGGAGCTATATTTTTATTCGCCACATGATATGTGTTTTGCTTGGAGCGTCATTTTATTTTATTTTGTTTTGCTTTCTGTTTGAATAAAATACCAAGATCTGAAATTATTAAATGTTAGAGAGTCTTCACATAGTTGCATAATTGTTCAACTACTCATTGATCTTCACTTATATCTTTCGAAGTAGTTTGTCATTTGCTCTAGTGCTTCACTTATATCTTTTTAGAGCACGGTGGTGGTTTTATTTTGAAGAAATAGATGAATTCTCGTGCTTCACTTATATTATTTTGAGAGTCTTAAATAGCATGGTAATTTGCTTAAATAATCCTAATATGCTAGGCATCTAAGAATAGTAAAAACTTTCATATAGAGTATTGAATACTACGAGAAGTTTGATGCTTGATGATTGTTTTGAGATATGGAGGTAATAATATCAAAGTCGTGCTAGTTGAGTAGTTGTGAATTTGAGAAATGCTTGTGTTGAAGTTTGCAAGTCCCGTAGCATGCACGTATGGTAAACGTTGTGTAACAAATTTGAAACATGAGGTGTTATTTGATTGTCCTCCTTATGAGTGGCGGTCGGGGACGAGCGATGGTCTTTTCCTACCAATCTATCCCCCTAGGATCATGCGCGTAGTGTCGAGGTTTTTGATGACCTGTAGATTTTTGCAATAAGTATGTGAGTTCTTTATGACTAATGTTGAGTCCATGGATTATACGCACTCTCACCCTTCCATCATTGCTTGCCTCTTCGGTACCGTGCATTGCCCTTTCTCACATTGAGAGTTGGTGCAAACTTCACCGGTGCATCCAAACCCAGTGATATGATACGCTCTTTCACACATAAACCTCCTTATATCTTACTCAAAACAGCCACCATACCTACCTATTATGGCATTTCCATAGCCATTCCGAGATATATTGCCATGCAACTTTCCACCGTTCTGTTTATTATGACACACATCATCATTGTCATATTGCTTTGCATGATCATGTAGTTGACATCATATTTGTGGCAAAGCCACCCTTCATAATTTTTCATACATGTCGCTCTTGATTCATCGCAATCACGTTACACTGTCAGAGGCATTCATATAGAGTCATATCTTGTTCTAGTATCGAGTTGTAATCTTTGAGTTGTAAATAAATAGAAGTGTGATGATCATCATTAATAGAGCATTGTGCCCAAAAAAAGAAGAAATGCCAAATAAAAAAGGCCAAAAAAGAGAGAAAATAAAAAGGCGCAATGCTACTATCCTTTTACCACACCTGTGCTTTAAAGTAGAACAATGATCTTCATGATAGACAGTCTCTTATGTTGTCACTTTCATATACTAGTGGGAATTTTTCATTATAGAACTTGGCTTGTATATTCCAACAATGGGCTTCCTCAAATGCCCTAGGTCTTCGTGAGAAAGCAATTGGATGCACACCCACTTAGTTTATTTTGTTGAGCTTTCATGCATTTATAGCTCTAGTGCATCCGTTGCATGGCAATCCCTACTCCTTGCATTAACATCAATCGATGGGCATCTCCATAGCCCATTGATTAGCTTCGTTGATGTGAGACTTTCTCCTTTTTTGTCTTCTCCACATAACCCCCATCATCATCATATTCTATTCCGCCCATAGTGTTATGTCCATGGCTCACGCTCATATATTGCGTGAAAGTTTATAGGTTTTAGATTACTAAAGTATGTAACAATTGCTTGGCTTGTCATTGGGGTTGTGCATGATGAGAGCATTCTTGTGTGAGAAAAATGGAGCATGACTAAACAATATGATTTTGTAGGGATGAACTTTCTTTGGCCATGTTATTTTGAGAAGACATAATTGCTTAGTTAGTATGATTGAAGTATTATTATTTTTATGTCAATATGAACTTTTATCTTGAATCTTATGGATCTGAATATTCATGCCACAATTAAGAAGAATTACATTGAAATTATGCCACGTAGCACTCCGCATCAAAAATTCTATTTTTATCATTTACCTACTCGAGGACGAGCTGGAATTAAGCTTGGGGATGCTGATACGTCTCCAATGTATCTATAATTTTTGATTGCTCCATGCTATATTATCTACTATTTTGGATGTTTATGGGCTTTATTATACACTTTTATATCATTTTTGGGACTAACCTATTAACCCAGAGCCCAGTGCCAGTTTCTGTTTTTACCTTGTTTTAGAATACCGCAGAAAAGGAAAACCAAACGGAGTCCAATTGACCTGAAACTTCACAGAACTTATTTTTGGATCAGAAGAAGCCCAAAAGACTTGGAGTGCACATCAGGGGATCTACGAGGAGGCCACGAGGCAGGGGGCACGCCCACCCCCCTGGGCGCGCCTGTTGGGGATCGTAGCAGAAATTTAAAACTTTCTACGCGTCACCAAGATCAATCTATGGAGTAATCTAGCAACAAGGGGAAGGAGAGTGCATCTACATACCCTTGTAGATCACTAAGCAGAAGCGTTCAAGTGAATGGGGTTGATGGAGTCGTACTCGGCGTGATCCAAATCACCGATGATCCTAGCGCCGAACGGACGGCACCTCCGCGTTCAACACACGTACGGAACGAAGATGTCTCCCACGCCTTGATCTAGCAAGGAGGAGGGAGAGGTTGAGGAAGAGAGTCCAACAGCAGCACGACGGCGTGGTGGTGATGGAGTGGCAGTTCTCTGGCAGGGCTTCGCCAAGCTCACGCGGAGGAGGGGAGGTATTGGAGGGGAGGGGCTACACCAGGTTCAAGGGTGTGGCCGCCCTCCCTCCCCTCCACTATTTATAGGTGGGGAGAGAGGGGGCCGGCCCCCCTTAGATCCCATCTAGGGTTGGGGGCGGCGGCCAAGGGGGGAGGAGTGCCTCCCAAGTCAAGTGGAGGCCCTCCCCCTTAGGGTTTCCCCTCTCCCATGCGCATGGACCTTGGGGGGGATGGTGCCCTTGGCCCATTAAGGTTAGGGCGCCCCCCTACAGACCATGCTTCTATATTGGATGTGGTGGAACATTTTCCGGACCTCCGGAACCTTCCGGAAGCTTCCCGGTACAATACCGGGAAAAACCGAACTTTTCCCGAAACCCGAACAACAACTTTCCATATATAAATCTTTACCTCCGGAACTCCTCGTGACGTTCGGGATCTCATCCGGGACTCCGAACAACATTCGGTAATCACATACAAGTCTTCCTAATAACCCTAGCGTCATCGAACCTTAAGTGTGTAGACCCTACGGGTTCGGGAACCATGCAGACATGACCGAGACAACTCTCCGGCCAATAACCAACAGCGGGATCTGGATACCCATGTTGGCTCCCACATGTTCCACGATGATCTCATCGAATGAACCACGATGTCGAGGATTCAATCAATCCCGTATTCAATTCCCTTTGTTCAGCGGTATTGTACTTGCCCGAGATTCGATCGTCGGTATCCCGATACCTTGTTCAATCTCGTTACTGGCAAGTCTCTTTACTCATTCCGTAACACATCATCCCGTGATCAACTCCTTGGTCACATTGTGCACATTATGATGATGTCCTACTGAGTGGGCCCAGAGATACCTCACCGTTTACACGGAGTGACAAATCCTAGTCTCGATTCGTGCCAACCCAACAGACACTTTCGGAGATACCTGTAGTGAACCTTTATAGCCACCCAGTTACGTTGTGACGTTTGGCACACCCAAAGCACTCCTACGGTATCCGGGAGTTGCACAATCTCATGGTCTAAGGAAATGATACTTGACATTAGAAAAGCTTTAGCATACGAACTACACGATCTTTGTGCTAGGCTTAGGATTGGGTCTTGTCCATTACATGATTCTCCTAATGATGTGATCCCATTATCAACGACATCCAATGTCCATGGTCAGGAAACTGTAACCATCTATTGATCAACGAGCTAGTCAACTAGAGGCTTACTAGGGACATGGTGTTGTCTATGTATCCACACATGTATCTGAGTTTCCTATCAATACAATTCTAGCATGGATAATAAACGATTATCATGAACAAGGAAATATAATAATAACCAATTTATTATTGCCTCTAGGGCATATTTGCAACAGCGCCCTCCACCCTCGTGGCCCCCCTGACGTACTTCTTCCTCCTATATATCTCCATATACCCTAAAAACATCCGGGAGCACAATAGATCAAGAGTTCCGGCGCCAAAAGCCTCCATAGCCACCGAAAGCCAATCTAGACCCGTTTCGGCACCCTGCCGTAGGGGGAATCCCTCTCCGGTGGCCATCTTCATCATCCCGGTGCTCTCCATGACGAGGAGGGAGTAGTTCTCCCTCGAGGCTGAGGGTATGTACCAGTAGCTATGTGTTTGATCTCTCTCTCTCTCTCGTGTTCTTGAGGTGATACGATCTTGATGTATCACGAGCTTTGCTATTATATTTGGATCCTATGATGTTTTCTCCCCCCCCCCTCTACTCTCTTGTAATGGATTGAGTTTTCCCTTTGAAGTTATCTTATCGGACTGAGTCTTTAAAGATTTGAGAACACTTGATGTATGTCTTGTCGTGCGTATCTGTGGTGACAATGGGATACCACGTGATTCACTTGATGTATGTTTTGGTGATCAACTTGCGGGTTCCGCCCATGAACCTATGCATAGGGGTTGGCACATGTTTTTGTCGTGATTCTCCGGTAGAAACTTTGGGGCACTCTTTGAGGTTCTATGTGTTGGTTGAATAGATGAATCTGAGATTGTGTGATGCATATCGTATAATCATACCCATGGATACTTGAGGTGACATTGGAGTATCTAGGTGACATTAGGGTTTTGGTTGATTTGTGTCTTAAGGTGTTATTCTAGTACGAACTCTAGGGTTGTTTGTGACACTTATAGGAATAGCCCAACGGATTGATTGGAAAGAATAACTTTGAGGTGGTTTCATACCCTACCATAATCTCTTCGTTCATTCTCTGCTATTAGTGACTTTGGAGTGACTCTTTGTTGCATGTTGAGGGATAGTTATGTGATCCAATTATGTTATTATTGTTGAGGGAACTTGCACTAGTGAAAGTATGAACCCTAGGCCTTGTTTTAACGCATTGCAATACCGTTCACGCTTACTTTTATCATTTGTTACCTTGCTGTTTTTATATTTTTAGATTACAAAAACCATTATCTACTATCCATATTGCACTTGTATCACCATCTCTTCGCTGAACTAGTGCACCTATACAATTTATCATTGTACTGGGTGTGTTAGGGACACAAGAGACTCTTTGTTATTTGGTTGCAGGGTTGCTTGAGAGAAACCATCTTCATCCTACGCCTCCTACGGATTGATAAACCTTAGGTCATCCACTTGAGGGAAATTTGCTACTGTCCTACAAACCTCTGCACTTGGAGGCCCAACAACATCTACAAGAAGAAGGTTGTGTAGTAGACATCACGAGGTTCTTATTTGTTTGTATAGGTGTGAGGTGACTTGCGTGTAGTCTCCTACTGGATTGATACCTTGGTTCTAAAAAACTGAGGGAAATACTTATGCTACTTTGTTGTTTACCCTTTCCTCTTCAAGGGAAAACCAACACAGTTCTCAAGAGGTAGCAAGAAGGATTTCTGGCGCCGTTGCCGGGGAGATCTACGCACAAGTCAAGACATACCAAGTACCCATCACAAACTCTTATCCCTCGCATTACATTATTTGCCATTTGCCTCTCGTTTTCCTCTCCCCCACTTCACCCTTGCTGTTTTATTCGCCCTCTTTTTCCGTTCGCCTCTTTTTCGCTTGCTTCTTGTGTCACCGTGTGTTATCATGGCTAATCCTTCTATCATTGTTAGTACTACCGATCATGAAGTTCTTAATTTTAAACAAAGGGAGGGGGAAAATCTAAAAGATGCTTGGAACAGATATATTAGGAAGGGGGAAAATTTGCAATGCTCAGAATAGATCTACTAGGAAGCAATCCACTTCCGTTCTTCTATGCAATTTTTATGTAGGCATCACTCCTTGGAACAGATATATTCTTGATACCATTACCGGAGGTAATTTCTTGGGTATCCATACTTTTGATTCTTATAATGTTATGATAGATTTGTTTGGCCCCACCTCTTTTGGTTAATGGAACTATTTTAACTTTAGAACATGTGATGAAAAGGCTTGAAATTATTGAAAATAAAGTTGCCTCTGTGGAGTTGATTGAAAGTTTGGATAAAAAGATCCACAACCAAATCACCCAATTTGGATCTAAGGTAGGGGTTACTCTGATTTTTTTAAAGAAAAAGAACCTATAGTTAATGAAAGAATAGATCAAGATTCCACAAGAATTGGTAAACTGGAGGATATTATTACTAATTTAGGGTCTGCCTTTTCATCCGTTCAAAATACTCCAAATCCTCCTACTACCAAGATTGCCAAATTAATGTATGTTCCTAAAAATAAGGGTGAATCTTCTAGTAAGGAAAATGCGGATCTCAAATCAATAAGTGTTCACCCCAACTTCTTCAATATCATTAAGGAACCTTTTGCTACAAATGAATTTCTTAATTTCTTGCCTAGGAGTTTGATCATTAATAAAAATAAGGAAACTTCCAAGGGTTATAAGTGTTCTATTGAAGAATTACATACCAAAGATGATAATACCTAGATCTATTCTTGTTTTTATGCCTAGCTAGGGGCGTTAAACGATACCGCTTGTTGGGAGGCAACACAATTTTATTTTTGTTTCTTGATTTTTGGTTCTGTTTATAATAAATAATTCATCTAATCTCTGTTTATATGTGGTTTTATTATTTTAATTAGTGTTTGTGCCAACTAGAACCTTTGGGAAGACTTGGGGGAAGTTTTTGCGATCTTGCTATAAAAAACAGAAACTTTAGCGCTCACGAGTTTTGCTGCTATTTTTTACAGGAGAGTGCGATTAGGTTGATTATTTTTGAAGATGATTAATAGACAAATATATCACGTCCAACAATTTATTTCAGAATTTTTGGGGTTACAGAAGTATTCTAAACCTAAAGATTACTACAGACTATTCTGTTTTTGACAGATTCTGTTTTTCGTGTGTTGTTTGCTTATTTTGATGAATCTATGGCTAGTATCGGAGGGTATGAACCATAGAGAAGTTGGAATACAGTAGGTTTAACACCAATATAAATAAAGAATGATTTCATTACAGTACCTTAAGTGGTGGTTTGTTTTCTTATACTAACGGAGCTCATGAGATTTTCTGTTGAGTTTTCTGTTGTGAAGTTTTCAAGTTTTGGGTAAAGATTTGATGGGTTATGGAATAAGGAGTGGCAAGAGCCTAAGCTTGGGGATTCCCAAGGCACTCCAAGGTAAATTTCAAGGACAACCAAAAGCCTAAGCTTGGGGATGCCCCGGAAGGCATCCCCTCTTTCGTCTTCGTCCATCGATAACTTTACTTGAGGCTATATTTTTATTCACCACATGATATGTGTTTTGCTTGGAGCGTCTTGTATGATTTGAGTCTTTGATTTTTAGTTTACCACAATCATCCTTGATGTACACACCTTTTGGGAGAGGCACACATGAATCGGAATTTATTAGAATACTCTATGTGCTTCACTTATATCTTTTGAGCTAGATAATTTTGCTCTAGTGCTTCACTTATATCTTTTAGAGCACGGTGGTGGTTTTATTTTATATAATTTATTGATCTATCATGCTTCACTTATATTATTTTGAGAGTACTTTAAGAACAACATGGTAATTTTCTTTGGCTATAAAATTGGTCCTAATATGATAGGCATCCAAGATTGGTATAATAAAAACTTTCATAAAAAGGTGCATTGAATACTATGAGCAGTTTGATACGTGATAATTGTTTTGAGATATAAAGATGGTGATGTTAGAGTTTTGCTAGCTTAGTAGTTGTGAATTTGAGAAATACTTGTGTTGAATATTGCAAGTCCCGTAGCATGCACGTATGGTAACCGTTGTGTAACAAATTTGAAACATGAGGTGTTCTTTCATTGTCTTCCTTATGAGTGGCGGTCGGGAACGAGCGATGGTCTTTTCCTACCAATCTATCCCCCTAGGAGCATGCGCATAATGCTTGGTTTTCGATGACTTGTAGATTTTTGCAATAAGTATGTGAGTTCTTTATGACTAATGTTGAGTCCATGGATTACACGCACTCTCACCTTTCCATCATTGCTGGCATCTTCGGTACCATGCATTGCCATTTCTCACCTTGAGAGTTGGTGCAAACTTCACCGGTGCATCCAAACCCCGTGATATGATATGCTCTATCACACATAAACCTCCTTATATCTTCCCCAAAATAGCCACCATACCTACCTATTATGGCATTTCCATAGCCATTCCGAGATATATTGCCATGCAACTTTCCACCGTTTTATTTATGACATGCTTCATCATTGTCATATTGCCTTGCATGCATGATCATGTAGTTAACATCGTATTTGTGGCAAAGCCACCATGCATAATTTATCATACATGTCACTCTTGATTCATTGCCCTACCCGGTACACCGCCGGAGGCATTCATATAGAGTCATATTTTGTTCTAGTATCGAGTTGTAATCATTGAGTTGTAAATAAATAGAAGTGTGATGAGCATCATTAATAGAGCATTGTCCCAAATAAAAAAGGGGAAAAGGCCAAATAAAAAAAGAGAGGCCCAAAAAGGAATAAAAAGGGATAATGCTACTATCCTTTTTTCACACTCGTGCTTCAAAGTAGCACCATGATCTTTATGATAGAGAGTCTTTTGTTTTGTCACTTTCATATACTACTGGGAATTTTTCATTATAGAACTTGGCTTGTATATTCCAACAATGGGCTTCCTCAAATGCCCTAGGTCTTCGTGAGCAAGAAAGTTGGATGCACATCCACTTAGTTTCTTTTGTTGAGCTTTCATACATTTATAGCTCTAGTGCATCCGTTGCATGGCAATCCCTACTCCTTGCATTGACATCAATTGATGGGCATCTCCCTAGCCCGTTGATTAGTCGCGTCGATGTGAGACTTTATCCTTTTTTGTCTTCTCCACATAACCCCCATCATTATATTCTATTCCATCCATAGTGCTATATCCATGGCTCACGCTCATGTATTGCGTGAAAATTGAAAAAAAGTTTGAGAATACTAAAGTATGAAACAATTGCTTGGCTTGTCATCGGGGTTGTGCATGATGAGAGCATTCTTGTGTGACGAAAATGGAGCATGACCAAACTATATGATTTTGTAGGGATGAACTTTCTTTGGCCATGTTATTTCGAGAAGACATGATTTCTTAGTTAGTATGCTTGAAGTATTATTATTTTTATGTCAATATTAAACTTTTTTCTTGAATCTCTCAGATCTGAATATTCATGCCACAATAAAGAAAATTACATTGAGAATTATGCTAGGTAGCATTCCACATCAAAAATTATGTTTTTATCATTTACCTACTCGAGGACGAGCAGGAATTAAGCTTGGGGATGCTTGATACGTCTCCAACGTATCTATAATTTTTTATTGTTCCATGATATTATATTATCTGGTTTGGATGTTTAATGGGCTTTATTATACACTTTTATATTATTTTTGGGACTAACCTACTAACCCAAGGCCCAGTGCAAATTGTTGTTTTTTGCCTATTTCAGTGTTTCGTAGAAAAGGAATATCAAACGGAATCCAAACGGAATGAAACCTTCGGGAGAGTTATTTTTGGAACAAACGTGATCTAGGGGACTTGGAGTAGACGTGAAGAAAGGAGCGAGGAGGCCATGAGGCAGGGAGGCGCGCCCCCCACCCTCGTGGGCCCCTCGCAGCTCCACCGACCTACTTATTCCTCCTATATATATCCATATACCCCAAAAACATCCAGGAGCACCATGAAACCCTATTTCCATCGCCGCAACCTTCTATACCCAAGAGATCCCATCTTGGGGCCTTTTCGGAGCTCCGCCGAAGGGGGAATTGATCACGGAGGGCTTCTACATCAACACCATGGCCTCTCCGATGATGTGTGAGTAGTTTACCATAGACCTTCAGGTCCATAGTTATTAGCTAGATGGCTTCTTCTCTCTCTTTGGATCTCAATACAAAGTTCTCCTCGATCTTCTTGGAGATCTATTCGATATAATTCTTTTTGCGGTGTGTTTGTCGAGATCTGATGAATTGTGGGTTTATGATCAAGATTATCTATGAACAATATTTGATTCTTCTCTGAAATCTTTTATGTATGATTTGTTATCTTTGCAAGTCTCTTCGAATTATCAGTTTGGTTTGGCCTACTAGATTGATCTTTCTTGCAATGGGAGAAGTGCTTAGCTTTGGGTTCAATCTTGCGGTGTCCTTTCCCAGTGACAACAGGGGCAGCAAGGCACGTATTGTATTGTTGCCATCGAGGATAAAAATATGGGGTTTATATCATATTGCTTGAGTTTGTCCCTCTACATCATGTCATCTTGCCTAATGTGTTACTCTGTTCTTATGAACTTAATACTCTAGATGCATGCTGGATAGCGGTCGATGTGTGGAGTAATAGTAGTAGATGCGGAATCGTTTCGGTCTACTTGTCGCGGACGTGATGCCTATATTCATGATCATGCCTAGACATTCTCATAATTATGCACTTTTCTAGCAATTGCTCGACAGTAATTTGTTTACCCACCGTAATACTTATGCTATCTTGAGAGAAGCCACTAGTGAAACCTATGGCCCCTTCTATCATATACGTTTCCAATCTATTTTACTTTGCAATCTTTACTTTCAATCTATATCATAAAAATACGAAAAATATTTATCTTATTATCTCTATCAGATCTCACTCTCGTAAGCGACCATGAAGGGATTGACAACCCCTTTATCGCGTTGGTTGCGAGGTTCTTATTTGTTTGTGTAGGTGCGAGGTGACTTTCGTGTAGTCTCCTACTGGATTGATACCTTGGTTCTCAAAAACTGAGGGAAATACGCATGCTACTTTGCTGCATCACCCTTTCCTCTTCAAGGGAAAACCAACGCATTGCTCAAGAGGTAGCAGGGCGCGTCCAGGGGGGTAGGGCGCGCCCCCCACCCTCGTGGATGGTGGGTGGCCCCCTCTGGTATTTCCTTCGCCCAATATTTTTTATATATTCTGAAACATGCTCCCGTGAAGTTTCAGGACTTTTGGAGTTGTGTAGAATAGGTCTCTAATATTTGCTCCTTTTCTAGCCCAGAATTCCAGCTGCCGGCATTTTCCCTCTTCATGTAAACCTTGTAAAATAAGAGAGAATAGGCATAAGTATTGTGACATAATGTGTAATAATAGCCCATAATGCAATAAATATTGATATAAAAACATGATGCAAAATGGACGTATCACCAAGCTGGCCTCGTTCCAATCTATAAGGGCATGTACAATGGTTGATAAGATAGTGTTATCTTAAGTATTGCATGCAATTTAGAGATGACAAAAAAAGATGTCTACAATGGATCATCTCTTAGCCTTATCTTCAATAACTAGTCATTCCTAGAAACGTGATGAGACATATTGTGCTAAGAGATCATCTCTTGTCTTCTCTTAAATAAGAGAAGGCATGCCTTTTCTTAACAGCTCTCTCTCCTCCACCTCATCATTTATCATACGTGGCACTCCTAAGATAGCACCATTGTACATGCCCTAAATACGCGCACCCAATCGACTCGCTTCCACCAATCCACCAAATCCCCTTGTGCCGATCGAAAACATCGCCGCACTCCTCCGTCAAGGTATGCGTCCTCTTGACCCTCCTTCGGTGCTCACCTGTTCGATTCTCGGTTGGCTTCATGTTAAATTTCGTAGACCTAAATCGATCTAGCATCCTATCCTTGTGATTAAACCATCGATCAGCTATCAAGATCTCTAGATCCATTAGCATTGAACTATGAGTAGTAGATCAGTCGATAGTAATGTGGATCCATGTAGATTGCACTCGGATGCTGCTCTTTGTACATTGATTGAACCAACTTGTTGGGAAGGGTTGATTAGTGTTACGACATCATCACATGTCGTTTGTGGATTGCAACTTATACTCCCTCTGGTCCTAAATATAAGTCTTTTTAGACATTTCAAATGGAATACAACATATGGATGTATGTAAACATATCTTAGAGTGTAGATTCACTCATTTTGCTTCGTATGTAGTCACTTGTTGGAATCTCTAGAAAGATTTATATTTGGGAATGGAGGGAGTATATGCACATGTCTTTTACATCGACCCCAAAAATATCTCTCCTGCTAAATGTTTCTGGTTCGCCTCATCTATGTGTTGCTCTTTGGCTCTTCCAATCACTAGTAGAAAACAGAGCTTTGGTCACAGCTCGATATACATACTAGTCCCGGTTGCATTATGAACCGGGACTAATGTGAGCATTAGTCCCGGTTCGAGCGGTTAAAGGTATTAGTCCCGGTTCAAATGAGACCTTTAGTCCCGGTTTGAGACACGAACCAGGACTAAAGGGTGCGATGCCCTTTAGTCCCGGTTCATGTCTCAAACCGGGACTAAAGGGGATCGTGTCTCAAACTCTACCCCTCGCCCCCCTGGTGTATCGTCATTTCAGTTGTGAAAAAAAAACAAAAGAAAATGATAAAAACTTCAAAAAATAAAATCCTTCGAGATGTAGTTATATTACTACATCTACTAGTTAGGAAAATTAAAAGAACTTAAATTTGGACATGTTTTGCAAAGAAGTGTTATGAAAAAGTAAAATGGCTATAACTTTTGCATATGATGTCGAAAAAAATGTATAATATATCAAAATAGTTAGCACTAAAACCCGCATCCGATTTTGACTGCCATAGGCCAGTTTGCAAATTTTTAGAATCCTCAAATTCTAAAAGGAAAAAAAGTTATGCTCAAATTCCATTTTTTTGAATTTTGGTTAAATATGGTCAAGCTATGGTCAAACTACTTATTCAAGAAGTATTAGTGTTACTAAATAATTATTCAAGAATATTAGTGTTACTAAATAATTATTTCATTTTTTGAATTTTGGTCAAATCTGGTCAAACCGTGGTCAAACTATGGTCAAACTACTTATTCAAGAAATATTAGTGTTACTAAATAATTATTGTTTTTTAGAATAATAGTTTCAAACTCAAAAAGTGAAACGTGTGACTTCATGCTCAAGCTAAACTCCTGAGGGTTAATAGGATTGACATCTTACTATTGTTAGGAAAACAACAAGTGCAGACTTGGAAACGAGGGGGAATAGAACCCGGAAGTTAAGCGTGCTCAGGCTGGAGTAGTGAGAGGACGGGCGACCGGCCGGGAAGTTAAACGATTTGGAATGATGAGGGGTGATTAGAGGTTAGAGGTTAAATTGAGCAGTGATGAGGGGTGATTAGAGATTAAATTGTAAAATAATTCAGAAATTTAAAAATCAGGAAAAAATAAAAAAAATCGTAAAATTTCCTTTAGTCCCGGTTGGTAATACCAACTGGGACTAAAGGTGGAGCTCCAGACAGCGGCCACGTGGAGGGACTAAAGGCCCTCTAGAACCGGGACAAATGTGCATTTTTCTACCAGTGAATGGTCAACGCACATATGTTAGCACAATCTGCTTAGTCAATATTCTTTCACGATGATGTGATTACGATTTATTGGTTTTTATTTAAAACATTGGAGATAAACCTCAAGAGTTGTATCATCAACCTTACTATTCCATGATTATGTGGTTGCTATTGGTAGCTGTCGATTGTTTACTGCGGATTTACTCTTTTGTCATGAAAAGATTTAAACTGCATCCTTACGATTTCTGACTTTTCTTAAGCACTTGACTGGATTATTCTGTACCTACTTGGTGAATTAACCTTGCCGGTTTGCAAATTCCCACGATGCAGATGCAGATCTTTGCAAAGACCCTCACTGGCAAGACTATCACCCTCGAGGTGGAGTCCTCCGACACCATCGACAATGTTAAGGCGAAGATTCAAGACAAGGAGGGCATCCCGTCGGACCAGTAGCATCTGATATTCACAGGCAAGCAGCTCGAGGACGAACGTACTCTTGCTGATTACAACATTCAGAAGGAGTCCACCCTTCACCTGGTGCTCCGCCTCCGTGGTGGCCAGTGATTTCTTTGGAAAATTGTTTCATGGGTCCTGGTAGTTGTCTCTATGGTTATGTGTGAGTCGTGTCATCATGTGTTACTATTGTCAGTGTCTTAGTTCTGTATTTTGTGTGCGAACATCTGTTGCTGCTGTGTAGCAGTGTGGTCTCTGTTATGTGTTTTAAGTGGGAGTGTGGAACTTAATCTTCTTACTCTGTGATTGTGGTTTCTCAAATTCGTCAAATGATCGGAGCTTCAGATGGTAACATGATTCATCCTTGCTGAAGGAGGTTCATGCGGCCAGAGGTCAGCAGGCTTCAGTTAGTTCCTTGGAATGTTGACGGAGGGACTCCACCGTCATTAGTTTCCTTCCACTTTAGATAATAATATGTCGTCGTTTTGTGTAAATGCATGATTGCACAGTTCCAAAATTGTGATGCCAGACACAACACCACACTTACTGAATGATTAATAAGACCTATCAAGATTCATAGAAGAAAAAACATCACTAAAGTACTCAACCCAAGTTTACATTGAAAGAATTGTTGAAAATCATCTTGTTCTTCTTACGCACAACACCACACTTTGCTCGGTGTTGTTGGGAGTCCGACGTGGCAGACATCAGCTCATTTCAAATGTCCGGAATAGTCTGGATAAATTTGGTGACCGTCACCAAAAGTGTGTCCGATTCAGGCATTTGTGGATGATTGGTGATCCCGTTGAAGTTGTCTTTAGTTTCCTTGTGGTGAAACCTACCCAAACCAACCCACTCGAATTCAAGTGGTACTCGCATTTTTATGAATTTGTTTCAACTTCTTCGATGCTATTTTTTCAGTGGTATGGCGTGTCCGTCAACTACGAGCAATGACCGTGCCATGAATGGCTCATGTCCCAGCCACTTTGTTTGCTACCGTTGTGAATCTCGCCAGTAAAACTGTAGCTACACTCAAGCAATGATTATTTTGTCAAGCCTCATGCCAAGGTCCCCTAGTTTCCTAAGGCCTACCGCTGCCATTGATTATGAGGTGTTTACATCAAAACTAAATCAATATTAAAATTTCTCGACTCAGTCTCTCAAAAATGCTCATGTCATTAAAGCATCTCCAATTGATAATGTAAAATACATCATCATCAAAAAGTGGTTAGAGTAAAATATACGTCACCAAAAAAGTGGGTTTTTACATCACCAAAACATCCAACTACAACAAATAGTTTAAAATAGGGCAGACATGAAAGCCGCTCCAATAGATGATGTAAACTATGTTGTGCAAATTTGGTCGAACACCTTGTGTGTGAGGTGGAACAAACCAGGCAGCTGCATGTCGGAGCATAGATGGTAGTTGCGGCGGTGACGAGCAGCTGGCGAAAGCGTCTCCTATGCCTCCTTGATGCTTGTCGGCTGGTGGCTGGCCCTAATTTCGACGACACACCACCGGCGATTCAACACCGACGATGCCGACCAAAGCAGTGGTCGGCCGGCTTGGTTATGGTGGTCGCGCAACTGCTTGCAGTGGCTCCGGCAGCCAGTAGCCATACTCCGACGACGACCACGAGCTGCGGGAGCCATCGGGGTGCCGGCACTCTGGCCAACAGCCAAATCTATCGAAACACGGCGCGCCGTCAGTTGGTGCCATGTTTTAAATCACGAGCAAATCTTGAGTAATTTCTTTTACATTTAAATCATATGTTGGAGTCTGTACCTTGGTGATGTAAAAATCAGTTGCTTTCATATCTGCATCATCTATTGGAGATGCTCTTAGGAACCCAAAAAAGAGAGGAGATACTCTTAGGAAGGGTTGTGTTTTTTTTACAGAGTAGAGATTTCATTTCTCAGATAATAACAATGTTAAAGACAAAATGAAATCCGCTGAGTCATCTTCCCAAACAAAAGAATTCTTCATCATATACGCTTGTTTAGCCAAAGCATTTGTTGCGATGTTTTTGCTTCTTGGTTGCATGGAGAAAATTTCACCTCTCCAAAGTCATAAGGGAGTTGAGCGCATTCAACAATCATTGCTGCTTGCGAACCATTGAATCTATATGGATCTTTGTTTGCATCAATTACAAGTTCATAATCTGACTCATTGTCAGGACCCCGATTCCAAGTCACATCGATCTAGCCGGTAACACCTCATATCACTTTGCGGCCTCACACATGGTATTCCCACGGGTGTCGCCTTACCATGGCCCGGGACCATTTGCTCCTTTTGGCTCACGTATATGATAGTGTCACTAGCATCCATATGACAGAGAACCCGGGCCGACATGACTAGTCGTGAACCCAAAGTGGCACTAACTTACGGAGACAGGCATACATGAATCAACATCGAGCATGTCAATCAGCAGCGTGCGAATCCGGGCTATAGCACTGGGCTAACAGGACTCCGGGAACCCGGGCTGTAGCAGGCTAGGCAGGACTCCGGATATCACCGCGTGACATTCCCCCGAAGGGACAGACACATGAACGAAGTGAATCACATGCCAGCCAGTCAAGTGTTCCAGAGCAGTAGTGCTGGGCTAGCAGGACTCCGGTGAACCAGGCTGTAGCGGACTACTATGGCTCATGGAAGCACAAGACTACATTTCCCCATAAGAGAGGCTACCAAGGATAAACAACTAGGTTGTCGGATCCCACGCATACCAAGCATTCCAATCATACACACAATATGCTCGATATGTGTGAATACAACATGGCATCACAACATAACTCTATGACTCAAGTATTTATTCATTAGGCTCCGAGGAGCGAGATATTACAAACATGGGTCTCATGACCCAACATTCACAGCATACATGTCAAAGCACATGCGGAAGCTTAACATGTCTGGGTACAGACATCTACAAATGAAAAAGGCTGAGAAGCCTGACTATCTACCAGATCCCGTCGAGGGCACAAGATCGTAGCTGAGGTATCAAGCTAAACTTCAAAGTCCACACGGAACTACTAGCGGGACTGACGTCTCTTTGCAAAACATAAAATAGGCAAACGTGAGTACAAATGTACACAGCAAGACTTACATCAGAACTAACTACATATGCATCGGTATCAACAATGGGGGTGGTGGAGTTTTAACTGCAGCAAGCCAGCTTTGACTCGGTGGCTATCTTAAACTACGACTGCAAGTAACTCTTTTGAGGTGGCGCACACGAGTCCACATATTCACCATATCAATATACCACTATGGATCTGCTCCCATCTCCCTACGAGAAGGCCATCCATAGCACTCACGCTTATCTTGCGAGTTTTAGAGTATCCACTTCAAGTTATCTATGAACTGTTATAGGCAACCCAGAAGTCCTTTACCGCGTACACGGCTATTCGAATAGATCATTTATAACCCTGCAAGGGTGTACTTCTTCACACACGCTCTCGCCACTTACCACCATGTACACGTTGTGTATCTCGTCAACCTTCAAGCGGAAGCCTGGCGAGGGAGTCGGCCACGACCTGACTAACCACACAAGTCTCTAGTCCAGGTTTATCGCCTATTCAGGTTCTATCCACGAGGAGATCCGGCCGGAGTTTCGCTCACAGCCCCAAACGATGTGTGCAGGGTTCCCGAGACACCAAACGGGCGCCCGGTACACCGTGCCACGGTGTAGCTACCGCATCATAGCCCACCCCTAGGGTCAGCGCTACGCACGGCCGCCAACACATATCCTATAAACACCAGAAACTAGCTGCAACTCCTGGACAGAGGACTAGGGCAGTTAATAAGTCGAGAGGGTCAATTAAGGATCCCAATGAGTGGTAGTAGCTGTTCATGGATCACAAACACAGAACTCAGTTCCTGAGAACGGTTTCAATGAGACAACCCACCACGTACTCCTACATGGCCTCTCACCGCTACCTTTACCAAATCGTGTTCACACACTTAGCTCACGCACAGTAGGACATGTTCATCACCATTCCAATTCATCCCCGATGAATCAGACCTGACTCAACTCTAAGCAGTAGCAGGCATGACAAACAAGCATGAATGAGTAGGCACATCAGGGCTCAAACAAATCCTACTCATGCTAGTGGGTTTCACCTATTTACTGTGGCAATGACAGGTCATGCAGAGGAAAAGGGGTTCAACTACCGCAGCATGTAACAGTTGAATCGTTGTTGTCCTAATGCAGTAAAAGAGAGCAGTAGCGAGAGAGTGGGATTGTATCGGAATGAACAAGGGGGTTTTGCTTGCCTGGCACTTCTGAAGATAGTATAGCTCTTCATCGGTGTCATCGAACTCATCGTCGGAATACGTCTATCGAGAGGGGACAAATGCCGGCAACAGAGAAGGAGAGCACAACCAATGCAACGCACAATATGGTGCATGATCATGACATGTCAATATGCTGTGTTTTGAGCTAATGCAACTAGCAACATGTTAAATGGAGTTGGTTTGAACCCTAGGTTCAAATTCAAACTCCATATGTGAGGGTTTAAATGCCATTTATATGATTTGGCCTAAACAGCAGCCATAAGTTGTTTTAACATGCATGAAAATGGTATAGATGGATAGATTGGATTTTTCTGATCATTTTTCATATATAATTTATTTCATTCTGAGCTACGGTTGATTTTATATGATTTTTAGAAGTTTAAAACATTTTCTGGAATTTCCTGTGAAAGAATAAATCCAGAAAAAGAGTTATTGCGTCAGCATGACATCGGGGTGACATTAGCAGGTCAAAGGCGCCAGCCCAGGTCAAACCTGACGGCTGGGACCCACACGTCAGTGAAACAACTAACTAACAGAGTTAGTTAGTGTTAGGTTAGCACTAACCTAGGTTAATTAGGCCCTGGGCCCACATGCCAGTGGCTCATCTAATTAACTAGGTTAATTAAACACTAATTAAACCTACACTAATTAAGTAGGGCCTGGGTCCACCTTTCGTTGACCCAGGGGAGTCAAACCCTAGGTCAAACAAGGTCAACTCGCCGGTGGCTCGACACCGGCGATGACAGACGCGACGGAGGGACTCGAAAATGGGCCACAGGGCATCATTTTGGCCGCGGTCTGTTGCGTTCGAACGCAAGCAGTGGTGTGCATTGAGTGGTGGCAGCGGTAGGTGCTGGGGTGGCCGGAAGAGTGGCCGGCGACGAGGTTCAGCGGCGGCAGCAGCTCGGGCATCCTCGGGATGGCGCTATAGAGCACGGGAGGAGGCGCTGCGGGTGTCTACAGGCTCATGGGATCGTGCTGAGCATGATGGTGTGCTCGGGCATGAGCTGTGGTGGCTGTGGCCACGACGGCGATGTGCGGGGGCGGCGGCGAGCTTCGGCCGTTGTGGAAGACGGAGCTAGCGGACGGGAACGGAGGGGGCGAGCACAGGGGGAGAATCAGGAGCTCACGGAGAGTGCAGAGGTGGCCTCAATGTGCTCAGGGAAGCATCGGAGCGGGCGGGGCCGCGAGAGGGATCTCCGGTGGCCGGCGACGAAGATGATGAAGATGGCGTCGATGCAGGGCCTCCGGCGGGGCGTGGCTGGAAGGAGAGGATGAGGGAGGCGTGGCGATGCTCGTGGACACGTCGGGGAGGCGAGGAGAGCATGGAGGCTGCAGCGTTACGGCGGCGCGGCTGCGGCTGCGCTCGGGCACGAGAGGGAGAGAGAGCAGGGAAGAGGTCGGGAGAGAGTGAGAGGGTTCCAGGGGGTGCGTGGCGCTGCAAGAGACGTCCAGGGGAAGGAGGAGGTAGCCAGGCAGGGAGGAGGTGGCCGGCGTGTGGCTGCGCGCGCCGGGCACGCGCCCCTGCCTACTGGCGCGAGGAGGAAGGCGACAGAGGGCTGCGGTGGTGGGCTGGGCCGGCCACTTGGGCCGCCAGGTAAGCCCGGGTGAGGTTCCTTCTCTCTCTCTTTCTGTTTTCAGTTTTCTATTTTTCTATAATCTTTGTGGCTTTTCTAAAAAATACCTAGACCCTTTCAAAAATCACCAAACTGCACATTCCCATTGTATAGAATATATCCAACATGGAACATTTCAGTTTAGGATTACTTGGGCATTTAAAATATTTACTAACATTTAAATGCCCAAATTCAAATAACATATGATTTAATCCAGTGACCTTTGGATGACCTAGAAATTTGTGCACCATTTTTGTCAGAGGTTCTAGACCACGACAAAGATGATGAACATTTTAGACGGGCATTTTGGGTTCATTGAAAATGATTTTAGTAACCCTAGTTGGTTTAAGGGGGGTGCTGGGGGTTCTGACATCCCCATTTCAAGTTTCTGAGGAATTTAAAAATGATGCAACACCAGATGCTAGCACTAAGCAGTACCAGAAGCTAGGGATGTGACACTCAACCTCTACCCTCGAGAATCCCACATGAGCTGACAAATTAATACCATTCCTGAGAGCAATTGTTTCAGCAGAAGCCACATCCGAAAGATGTGGAACGAACCATGTTGCATCTGCTACAAAACATCATTCATCTCTGATGACTGTTCGAGTAGCTCCTGATCGATCTTCTATGTGGAATGAGATATCTACATTAACTTTCAAAAAGTCGTGCAACGGTTTGCACCACTTTTTCGGTCCCTTCTTCCTTTCGTTCTTCTTTTTAGTCACTCTGGAATTTTGTGGCAATTGCTCTGATGGATGTTGTTGTTCTACCTACTAGAAGTACTGATACACCCATTGTTAGCTGTCAGTGTTGCCACCATAGGTACCAAGATGCCACAACCACAAGCTCAGACCTCCAATACTCTTCCCTGAGTTCCGATGTCTACTACACAACCTTCTTCTTGTAGACGTTGTTGGGCCTCCAAGTGCAGAGGTTTGTAGGACAGTAGCAAATTTCCCTCAAGTGGATGACCTAAGGTTTATCAATCCGTGGGAGGCGTAGGATGAATATGGTCTCTCTCAAACAACCCTGCAACCAAATAACAAAGAGTCTCTTGTGTCCCCAACACACCCAATACAATGGTAAATTGTATAGGTGCACTAGTTTGGCGAAGAGATGGTGATACAAGTGCAATATGGATGGTAGATATAGGTTTTTGTAATCTGAAAATATAAAAACAGCAAGGTAACTAATGATAAAAGTGAGCGTAAACGGTATTGCAATGTGTTGAAACAAGGCCTAGGGTTAATACTTTCACTAGTGCAAGTTCTCTCAACAATAATAACATAATTGGATCATATAACTATCCCTCATCATGCAACAAAGAGTCACTCCAAAGTCACTAATAGCGGAGAACAAACGAAGAGATTATTATAGGGTACGAAACCACCTCAAAGTTATCCTTTCTGATCAATCTATTCAAGAGTCTGTAGTAAAATAACATGAAGCTATTCTTTCCGTTCAATCTATCATAGAGTTCATACTAGAATAACACCTTAAGACACAAATCAACCAAAACCCTAATGTCACCTAGATACTCCAATGTCACCTCAAGTATCCATGGGTATGATTATACGATATGCATCACACAATCTCAGATTCATCTATTCAACCAACACAAAGAACTTCAAAGAGTGCCCCAAAGATTCTACCGGAGAGTCAAGACGAAAACGTGTGCCAACCCCTATGCATAAGTTCACAAGGTCACGGAACTCACAAGTTGATCACCAAAACATACATCAAGTGGATCACATGATATCCCATTGTCACCACAGATAAGCACGTGCAAGACATACATCAAGTTTTCTCAAATCCTTAAAGACTCAATTCGATAAGATAACTTTAAAGGGAAAACTCAATTCATCACAAGAGAGTAGAGGGGGAGAAACATCATAAGATCCAAATATAATAGCAAAGCTCACGATACATCAAGATCGTGCCGACTCAAGAACACGAGAGAGAGAGAGAGAGAGAGAGAGAGAGAGAGAGAGAGATCAAACACATAGCTACTGGTACATACCCTTAGCCCTGAGGGAGAACTACTCCATCCTCGTCATGGAGAGCACCGGGATGATGAAGATGGCCACCGAAGAGGGATTCCCCCTCCGGCAATGTGCCGGAATGGGTCTAGATTGGTTTTCGGTGGCTACGGAGGCTTCTGGCGGTGGAACTCCCGATCTAGGTTTCTTTCTGGAAGTTTTGGGTTATATATGAGGTGTTGGAGTTGGGGACAAGTCAGGGGGTTCCCGAGGCAGCCACGAGGCAGGGGGCGCGCCCCCACCCTCGTGGTGGCCTCGGGACTCTTCTGGCCCACCTCCGGTACTCCGTGGGCTTCTTCTGGTCCAAAAATAATCTCCATGAAGTTTCATGTCAATTGGACTCCGTTTGATTTTCCTTTTCCGCGATAGTTAAAAACAAGGAAAAAACAAAAACTGGCACTGGGCTCTAGGCTAATAGGTTAGTCCCAAAAAACATATAAAATAGCATATTAATGCATATAAAACATCCAAGGTTGATAATATAATAGCATGGAACAATCAAAAATTATAGATACGTTGGAGACGTATCAAGTTCTCATCTATAATTTGGTTCAAGTTAACAAAAACCGACATGTCTCGGCATATGGCCTTCTTGTTCGCCTTTGTTAGATCCAACTCTTCCTAAATTTTTCTAACCCTCTTAGAGTTGAAAAGATAGTGTTGAATATCCTTGGCCCCCCTCAAGCAGATTGGACATTGTGCTTGTGTTAAAACATGTCTTTTTGTCAGTACGCCCTTACAGGGAAGGATATAATACTTTCTAGAGGAAATTTTTATAACCTTAGTCGTCGCCTTAAGTTTCCAGATGTCAGCCTAAATGGGGTTTGGATTTGCTCGACCATGGCCATCCTTCGCATGCATACGCTGTCCACACTTATGATCCCATTCCCTATGATAAGCAGATTGAACAGAGAATGTACCAGGCTTAGTATAATGCCATGCAACAAAGTGTCATTCCCTAAACATTCAAAGGGATTTGTAATATGTGATGCACATCAACAGGGTAGAATGTATCATGGATTAAATCTTCATCCCAGTTTCCAGTATGTGGGTCAATAAGGGCGTGTTTTGTTACCTGCACCATTTTTTGCCACTTTGCACATGTGTCTCAAATGGGCCTGGCTGAGGTAAAACAGGCCAAAAACTAGCATCCACACATACTTTGGTTGCCCGCATCTAGGCTTTCTACATAAGGGAACCAATATTGACCCGCAATTTGGTTGCCTGCATTACACTGGGCGCACAAAACTACACGGTGTTTGGTTGCAAACTGCATAAAGTGTTATCACCACTTCTCACTAGTGGTGACCTTACCACACACGACCTGAACGTAGTTTTAGTCCTAGTTAGGAAACATATCATAATTCATCCTAGCTACTAACAAATATCAGTACAAATATAATAGTCAAATGGCTCAATAGGGTAAAGTTCATCAATGCCAAACTAGTTGGAAGTCCATCCTTGTCTTCTTTTTATTCTGCTGATGTTGTCCCTTCTTCTTCTTCTTCTTCTTCTTCTTCTTCTTCTTCTTCTTCTTCTTCTTCTTCTTCTTCCTCTTCAGATCCTTGTCTGGCCTCTGTTTTCCCACATTGCCTATGCCCACCCCATCCCTTTTTTCTTCCAGGCTTCACTGTCAAATGCCTCCACACCATGGCCAAAGCTGACAACATCATCAAGCGTCACCTCTTCCTCCTCCGGCACCAGTTCATCACAACCACATTACAAGATCCAGTTACGCAGAATGCAACAAGCAAGAATAAGCTTAAACTGGGCGGGGAAAGTGTGGAATGGCTTTTGATCCAGGGTCATAAACCTATTCTTCAGAGCTCTGAATGCCCTCTCAATTGTAACTCTAAGGCTGGAGTGTCAGTTCCTGTGGAGTCCTGAGCTAGTTCCTACCAGCAAACACGTTCAGATGGTACCTGATTTTCCTGAAGGGTGGAAGAGCACCTGGTCGACATGCATTGCTAACATCTCCTAGGTATAACTTGCCATGAGTATGTTGATGCCATTAGGTCGACTCATGCTATCACTTAGAGTGTTAGCATCATGTCTTGATCCTTTCCAGCCAGCCAACACGATGGTACCTATTTTTTCTGAAGGGTGGAAGAGCACCCAGTCGACATGCATAGCCAGGATCTCCTAGGTAGAACTTGCCATGAGTATATTGATGCCATTAGGTCAACTCATGTTATCACTTAGAGTGTTAGCATCATGTCTTGATCCTTTCCAGCCAGCCAGCACATATGTGAACTTCAGATCAAAGTCAACAACAACAAGAACATTCTTGCTTTGTGTAATGCTTTCTACCCTTGTATGTTGCAGATTGTGACATTGGCACTCTGGCAGTGATATGTCTATTGCCCCAATGCAATCCTGAAATGGCATTACAAGATGGTGTTATGGCTATAGCAGAACAATACAAGCATATCATGACATGAACTACATACTGTCAGTGCTCACCTTGAAGTATGGACACCATCTTGGACTAGTGTGAATCTTGTTACAAGTCCGGCCCGTTGGTGACCTGATCATTTCTCCGTTGAGTTCCCCAACATCATACATCACTTGCCTGAAGTACCTGGAAATGGTCTCCATTGACCTCCTGAACGTGTTGTGCATAATCCTGAATCTCTGGTTATGACCAAAAACATGAAGGAACGTGGCTACTTGCTCTTCCACACGGGTGTGGATGCTATCTTGTAGTAGCCCCCTGCTCCCAAAGGTCTGCACATGCCTGATGAAAGGTGCTCTTTTCATTTGATGCATCCACATAGCCTCTATGTCATCACAGTTGTAGATGTAGTTCAGATTCAATATCCTCTCCTGATCCCAGATTAACGTTGGACCATAACATATGACAGGCTTATCACCATGACGAATAGCTCCCTTGTGAGCCATGCCTGAATCACAGCTATCAGTGTTGCTGCCTAAACTACCAGCTTCGTTCGTTCGACCATAACCTAGGCGACATCGAGGGTGCGGTGAACGATGGAGAAATCGATCCTACACCCTTCCTAACAGCCTAGCAACCAACCTAACATAGGGGGGGGGGGTTCTATGTTGCTTACCGGCTTTGGAGATAACAACGAGGAAGGAGGGCCCCTGGCTGAGTCGAGGAGGACCAGACAGTGGCCAAGAGGAAGGGGATAAGCAGCTCCTCCTGCTGGAGAGTGCTACTATTGCGTCCGTGGCGCGCCGCTTGCACATATTTGAGTCGCCACCGCCGTCGGTGCTAAGAATAGAGGAAGTGCTTGTCCTAGAGCTAGTGGTGACCGAGTAAATGGGGCGATGAGGCTAGACATCCCGCCTCGACCAATTTCCATCTCCCGCCATCTCCACTCAATTTCCCCTTGCGCCGTCGCAAGTGGCGCTGCCTCCTTTTTGCGCCACACTCAGCCTGGCTCAATGAAAACTGCCGATTCAAGGGTTTCCAGTGAGTCAGGCTCTGTGCTACTTTAAGGTTCGTGCCGATGCGAGTTAGGCCTCTTGTTTGCAACCAAACACATTTTTATTGGCCCAACTAGATTTGGTTAGAGGTAATGCAGGCAACCGAACATGTCCTAAGGTCTTCTACTTTGGATAACAGATTTTGCCCTCTGGGAGTGATAATCTTCCTGTTGTTACTTGTTGGAAATCATGAATCTCTCCATATATTGAAAGGGCTGTGTTTGTTCATAAGGTAAAAAATTGCATTGTGAGTTTTAGAAGGAAAAAAGAATCCGCAGCCTCCTGAACTGCCCGCTCGGCTCGCGTGCCGGCTGAGCCGTGTTGTAATCGAGCCGGTCCCCTTTCCCTTACCCACCCGCATCAACTCGCCCCCGCTGATTCCAACCGGAAAAATCCAAGCGATCGATCTTCAGCTCCCGCGAACCTCCCTCGCCGTCAAGGTATGCGCACGCCACCGATTCCCTCTTCCCCCAAGCTATCTATCTCTTCTTCTTCTTGCGGGGTTCGTCTACGGTCGTCGATTCAGTCAACGCTGCGAGATAGATGAGCGTAGAGACAGCATGCCGATTTCCGTCCGTGTAGATCGTGCTATTCATGTTCTATATACGATTCGTTTATGTGCTGGTAGATCCAATGCTTTTTTTTTCTAGTTGTTGAGGACGAGTGGTGTATGCGCTCTCGTTCAGTTTTATTGCTGTAGATTTCAGTCGACTATTGTTGCTGTCCGCGGTAGTTAATCTAGAGTTTTTGCTTGGGTTTGAACTGATTAATGTTGGACCTGCCGTTGTAGATTCTTGTTTATGTCTGCATCATCAGATTATTTGTCGTCCAACGCACAGTTTCTTGATTTAATTATGCCAAACTCTGTTTCTACCTTTTTCACACACAAAAAAACTCTGTTTCTACCTTTCTGCTCATCTGGGTCATAGCTTGCAAAAACCTCTTACATTACAGGTTATCCAAACTGCAGGTGGGTGGGGTCGATCGGAGGAAGGGGGGAGAAGATGGACGCAGAGCAGGAGTCGCAGTGGGCGGCGGCGCAGGGGATTGGCATCGGCGAGGACCTCGTCCCAGCCGCGCTGCGGCACCTGGAGTTCCTCGCCGCGGTCGACCGCCGCCGGTGGCTCTACGAGGGCCCGCTGCTCCACAGGGCTATACACAGGTATCGCCATCACATTGGCTTTTCAACAACACAACTTACACAAGAGACCTTTGAGTCTGAAAACCAGTATATTTTCTGAGGTGTTCCATTCTTTTTCTGTCGGGGTGTTATTGATGAACAGCCTCTACTCTCTAGGGTGTGTTGGGAATAAAATTTCTCAGTATCGTTGCCATATTTCGATAAATTCTTGGTGAATTTGAGGATAACTCTTGGCGCGATCACTATTTGGAACATTGTCCATGTCTCCTGACGAACACCTGCTTGAGGAAAATTAGACAAAAACCACTAGTTTAGTTTACATTAATATAAGTTGGTGGAAGAGTTTCTGAAACCATCATTCGATCTGTGTTTTCAGTTCCAATTTGTTGCTACAAGTCTGGCCTTATCTGGAAATTTTGGCATGAAAATCTGGCTTCTTATTTAAGTTCAAAGTCCCTATCATGCTGAAATAAGTGATACTATGAAAAAAATCACTCATACTAAATTAATTTATGTTCTGTGTCGAATAGACTTTGAATTATTAATTTGTTGTGGTGCTAGGTACAAAGCTTGCTGGCTTCCTCTTCTTGCCAAGTACACTGAGGCTTCTGTTGCAGATGAGCCTTTGGTTGTTCCGCTTGATTGTGAATGGATATGGCACTGCCATCGGCTTAATCCGGTATGAGTATCTAAGTTATTATTAACTCACAGATGCTTGTGTGTCGTTCAAAATCTGTGAACACCACATTTGAGAACTAGTATTTGGCTATTTGCATCTCTTGCATAAAAGAAAATACTAGTGAACATGGTTGGAAATGTCTAAATCAAAATCATCTTGTTATTTCTGGTTTTGCTGTGCTGACAACAATATCTTTCAGACTCAGTACATAAAGGACTGCAAGAGATTATATGGCAGAATACTGGGCACTAACAATGTCAAGTCCTCCATTCAAGCAAAGTCCAACGATCAGGCTGAGAAAGTTTGGACTGAGTTATATCCTGGGGAGCCTTTTGAGTTGGAGTACACAAGTCCTTCTGACGATTTTGTTGACGTGGGTGATGGAACTGCAGGAGGCATTTCCTATGATTTGATCTCAGCTGTTAGGAGACAGTCTTCTTTCGTCTACCAGGTAGTTACATTACTAACCTTTGCTCTGATATACTACATATAAGACAAGTCAATGTGGTAGATTACCCATGATTGAACAACTGATATCTAAAAATTAGCTATTCTAAATTTCACAAGCAGATTGATACCTGATTTTATTGGCCCAGCAAATGTTGGTGATAGTTCAAAAGTTGTGTCACTGTTGATCCATACATGTGGAAGAAAGCAATAGAAAAGCAGTGCTACTGCCTTTTTGTAAAAGGAAAAATATGCAAGAACAATAAATAAAAAATGTGTACAGAAAGTCAGTGAGCTCCTTTGTTTCTGGCAGGTTGGAACACCAAACATGCATGATCATCGTTTTCTTGAAGAAGCTCTAGCTCGATACAAAGGTTTTTTGTATTTGATCAAGCTGAATCAGGAGAAAGGAATGAACCTCTTTCGTGTGCCAACCTACGACGTGGATCTAATGTGGCACACCCACCAACTGAATTCTGTTACCTACTACAGTGACATGCTGAATCTTCTTGGGAGAGTTCTGGAGCATGATGACACAGATGATGACCGAGCTGAAGGAAAGAAGCTCGACACTGGATTTTCAGGGACCACTGAGCAGTTCGAGAATAACTTTGGTCTGAGATACTGGAAGGTTGGCGCTATGTACCGTGGAAGCCTGCCATCTCCTGTGACATCCGTTCCTCAGATATTTAATAGTGAGGATGATAGTGTTTTTGGTGTCGATAAAGCAGAGAAGCATCTTACTATTCTTGAAACAACAGTTGTGGAGGTATGATGCTCTTTGTACATCTTATTGTTGTCCATGAATGAAGAAATAGTTACACAAGTACAATAATTTCGGTTTTAAAGATGTTTCTTATCTAGTAAATAACCCAAAACATGGTACGTTGTACTATTAATATTATTATTAATTTGGAAGCACGCCTGATATTTGATATTGAGCACTTCTAATGCCAACAGACATTTACTGAATTTATGAACTCAAAATATTTTCATTCTTTGCAGTTATATTTACAGATTGTGGACATCAAGAATTTACCATCTGCAATTCCAGAGAAAAGTGTGTACGTGTGGTTCACCAAGACTCAACCAGATGTATTTATCAGTGATGGCGGCAGGTTAGATATTTCAACGAAAACAGGGAAGAGTATCGGAGCTGGTTTCCAATGTGAACCGACTGGCGAACTCATTCTTACAGCAATGGTTGATCAGGCCTATTTTGGGGCCTCATCATCGAAGAAATCAGAACCATTGGGGAAGATTTCGATCTCTCTTCAAGAGCTTACACAGCCTGATTCCAAGCTTTCCTTTGAGAGGTGGTTTGAACTGAAAAGTCGTGGTGCATATGCTGGTTCCCCTCCTGTCAGTCTTCGTGTTGCTGCATCTTGTACTGTCCCAAGGCAGGCTCCACAGGTTCTTAGCATGGTCAATGTGAAGCCTTTCTCTCTGAAGGCCTGTCTATTGCCACATTACATCAAGGATCAAAATATGAGCTCCTGGACTCGCTTCGTGTATGACTGTGGTACTGAACTCATTCGTCTTCAGATAAGGTATTTTTGTTTTTACCGTGGTATCAATCATACATATCAGTGAAGAACTGTACATTGAGTCTAGAAACGCATTTGTATGCTGATTAGTAAGTCCTGCATGATACTTACCGGTAGTTTTTTCTAGAAACAAATAAAATCTTACTATATGATACATTGATTGCTAATAACATATGGTGTTATTGCATCTTCCTTTCAAACTACAAATTGATGCTTTCTGCAGGAATCGATATTCAACTTATATAGAAGTATTTGTACATTACCTTCAAAACAGATCCAAATTTATTCCAGTGGACACTGAAAAGTTTTATTTGCCTATGTTTAAGAAAGAAATATCAATTTCTTCTGATCTAATGAGAATTTCCTCCTCTTTACTTCAGGGAGCACAAGGCCAAGAGTGGCATGGCTCTCATTCGAGAATTGGTTGGAGTAACAAAGTCATCAAAGCAACCATTTCAGCTTGCAGAATTCACGAAAAACAAATGGTCTTTTAACAACTCCAACTTATCCATCACTCATGACCTGAAACCAAGCAAGGATGGCTGCATACATGAGCTCAAATACGGCAACAAACTGGTAAGGACAACTGCAGTCTACAGCTCATTTCATACAGGCAGTCTGTTCGCTCAAAAGATAGTTATTACATCAAGTTATATGTAAATGAAAAAACGTTTATGCATGTAACATACTTACAGTTCTGGTACTTCTTTGAACAAAGCAGATCAAACTATACAGGGGAAGGAGACTAGCATATGAACTCAAATGCTGCAGTCAGCATGCTGAAGATACTACAGCAGTTACTGCTGTGAAGTTCTCAGCTGAACACCCCTATGGCAAAGCAGTGGCACTACTTGACACTGAATCAGAATTTATCACGGTACAATGCTCAGCTCTGATGTCATATCCTTCTAAGTACTCCCTCTGTCCCATAATAGTATAATTTTTTTATTACAACCAATGTACTCATATGTCGATTGTAATAACATCTTATATTATGGGACAGATGGAGCAGTAAAGATTAATTTCCTTGCATCTCAGATATACTCATGGTGTTCTTACTTAAATTTAGGTTGATGAGGATTGGTTTCTGCTTCCCTGGGTCGCAATATCATTCTTGTTCCTGAATTCCATTGGCAAAGATGGTGTGAAGCTCATCGAAGGTGCCATGGTACATAAAGCTGGAACTGTTGAGCCTGGTACTACAGTGACTTCTGAAATGGCGAAAGGTGGAGCAGCAGGCGCCACTGCTGCGCAATGTGGCCCTTGTGGCACGGCTGGTGGCAGTGACATGGTCATGGCAAGTGACGAGGCTGGTCATGCTAGCTGTGACGGGTCAGTCACTTCAAGCGGCAAGGTGGCTGATTCTAAGTGCGGTGGTTGTGGATCAGACTCTGGTGGTGGAAGCGGTGTCTCTGTGGTCACCATGAGCAACAAGAAAGGTCATGCGAGCTGTGGTGTCGTTGCAGGTGGCGAGAATGGCCATATTGAGTCTGCTGGGTGTGGATCGGGATGCAGCAGTTCCTGCGGTGGCAGCATGGTTATTGAAAGCTCCCAGGAGGGGAACACCAAGTCAGGTGGCTGCGGTTCAGGTTGTGGTGGTGGAGGCTGTGGCGGCATGGTCATGGAAAGCGCCAAGACTGGCTTCGTCAAGCCAGGCGTTTGTGGTTCGGGCTGTGGTGGTGGTTGTGGCAGCATGGTCATGGAAAGCTCCAAGACTGGCTTCGCCAAGTCAGGCGGTTGCGGTTCAGGCTGTGGTGGTGGTTGTGGTTCGGGCTGTGGCGGTGGTTGCGGCAGCATGGTCATTTCACAGTAGTTATTGCCTTCCAGTTCCATGTCCTTTGACCTACTCATAGAGCTGTGGCCTGTGCTTGTAAATAATATTGAGGTTGGGTGTTGATTGGTTCAGTTGGTGGCGTGGGAAGGCCTGGGTTGTTCCAGTCCGGTAACTGGGCAGTGCCTATAATAATTCTATAAAAGAAAAAATTGACATGTTTGTACATGGTTTCTCTGCAGTTTTTATTATGAAGTACAGATTTCATGACTTGTTGATCTGTTCATGTAAAGATGGTGAACTGCCTTGTTTTGTTTGCAATTTCCAACTACACCCATCTGTCGCAAGATTTAGATGACCACTGTCAGTCTCTGACTTTGTTTTTCTGTTCATATATGCCTTGTTGACTTACCCTTTCTTTGCAATTTCCAAGTATGCTGATGCAGATCTTTGTGAAGGCACTCACCGGCATGACCATCATCCTTGAGGCTGAGTCCTCTGACACAAGGCAAATATACAGGACAAGGAGGGCATCCTGCCGGACCAGCCGAGGCTTATCTTTGCTGGGAAACAGCTCGAGGATGGGGGGATGCTTGCTGATTACAATAACCAGAAGTTGTCCACCCTCCACCTGGTGCTTAGGCTCGAGGATGCAGATCTTGGTGAAGACACTCACCGGTAAGACCATCACCCTCGGTTGAGTCTTCCGACATGAATGACAGAGCAACCC